>NW_004949121.1:3436163-3444844 GCF_000317375.1 Microtus ochrogaster | reverse complement strand
ACCTTCCACTCGCTGCTGTCTCAGAAAGGCCGGCTTTGCCCTAGCCTGACTGCTTTCTTTTTTCCCTTCCATCTGCCTCAGAATCACTGTCCCTTTGTCCTTCTGTTTATCTCCATCTTCAGCTTGTGAACGTGGATAAATAAAAGAAGCCAGTGAAGAAATCACTCCACTAGTAAAAAGCCAAAAGTTAACTAGAAATTGCTGACTTTTGGGTTGCTTCGTTAATGTGTGAACACAAGCCACACACTTCTGCCGTGTCCACGGGAAAGGCTTGGGCTGTGAGATGAGGGACTGTTGTGCAGAAATGGAACCACGCTCACAGTGTGTCTTCAATGCAAAGAAACATGTGCACCTCAAGCTTCCCTTAGCAAGCAGACATCTTCACCACCAGCCAAGTTCGCAGTGAGTCTTCTTAAACTTATAAAGTGATGCTATGATTCTCACACTTTAGATGTGCTGTTTCTTGGACCTTTCTTTCTAAATGTGTGGTTTTTCAAGACAGGGTTTTTCTGTGTATAGTCCTAGCTGTCCTGGAACTAGCTCTTGTAAACCAGGCTAGCCTTGAACTCACAGTTCTGCCTGCCTCTGCCTCCAGAATGCTGGTATTAAGGCGTGAGCCACCACTGCCCTGCCAATGTATTTTGGTTTTTGAGCGCGTGTGTGTGTGTGTGTGTGTGTGTGTGTGTGTGCGCGCATGCGCGAATGTGGACTGTGTGTGCGTGTGGAGGCCAAAGGACAGCCCCTTGGGTGTTGTTTTGCAGGTGTCCTCTACACTATTTTTTAGAGACAGGGTTTCTCACCGGCTAGCAGCTTGCCAAGTATGCTATTCTGGGTGGCTAAGGGACCTAGGAAGCTGGTTGCCACCACATCCTCCTTTGTGCTGGGGTTATAAGCGCAGGACACTGCATGCAGCTTTTTAAATGTGGACTCTGGAGATCCTAATGAGGCTCTCATGCTGTGAACGGGAAGCAGTTTACCAACTGAGCCATCTCCCCAGCCCCACCCCAAAGAACTTCCCATAACCAACATGTTACGGAAATGTGAATTAGAAAGGAACGGGGTCTGCCTTCTGCTGCACCAGTTACGGAGATGTGGCTACATAGCTATCTAGGTTTGGGGCCCTGTGATTTCAAGTCACTGGTCTTCACTCTCCTTATTAGGGAAAGAGAAATCAAAATCAGACTTCAAAGAGTTGTGAGGAATGAATATTTCTAGGTTAACACCGTGTCTGACACCTAACTAACATGAAATGAAAGATGACCCTTGTATGTGCTATGTCATTAAATGTCTCGTGCTTGTGAGGCATATCTCGTACATGTACATACATGGACATGCTTCATACATGTTGCTTCGCCAATCCCACTACTATGTTCAGTGGAGACAGCCATCCGTCCATTTTTTCAACAGAGATGGCTGAGATTCATAAAGTTAAGTCATTCACCCGAGGTTACACAGATGGTAAGTGGGAGAACTAGGATTTGAGCCCAGCAATGGGTTTAAGAACCCACACTCACAAACGCTGTTCTTTATATAAATATGATGGTGAAAGTTTAAAAATGAGAGACACTTTAGAGTCGTTCATCCCACCTGTCTTCTATAGATGTGGGAGGCGGAGGACTTCCCAGATGAGGTTAGAGTGACCGTGAAGGAAAAGAAGGAGAAGCAGCTACCAATCTCTTGTGTGCTTGGTGACATCCATAGCCTCTTGAGCAAGAGCGGCATCTCCACATCCTCAGATGCTCATTGGCGTGCCTAGCTATCTCAAGGAAAATAATCAAAAGAACAGTTGTTTAACCAAGAGTTTTTTTTTTTTTTTGAGACAGTGTTTCTCTGTGGTTTTGGAGCCTGTCCTGGAACTAGCTCTTGTAGACCATGCTGATCTCGAACTCACAGAGATCTGCCTGCCTCTGCCTCCCAAGTGCTGGGATTAAAGGCGTGCCCCACCACCGCCTGGCTTAACCAAGAGTTTTTATATGCTTTATACAGCTGGGTAGACGAGTACAGTGAATTAACCCTGGACTGCGGGGCTTTTGTTTCATCTGGCATTGGAATGAAGGTAAATGAAGCAGAAGAGACTAGAGATGGCAAATGTTATTAACTCCAGTTTGGATTATTCACCATGCCACCAAATATGGGAAAGTATGGCTGCTGGCATTGCCTTGCCAACCCATCAGTTGCCAGGAATCCATCACAAAAACAAGTGAGAAAGGAGAAAAACATTTCAGTTGGGACGTTTCTTTTCTGCCCATTTTTTATCTTGTGATACAAGTGGCTTGGAACCTTCCAAGAAAGCCATGCTGGCTGGCCAGAAAATCCCAGGGACCCACTCGCCTTCTCTTTGAAGTGCTAGGCTTATCATTGCATTTCATCACACAGAGCATCTTTGTGTGCTCTGGGATCCAGTTCCTGCACAGGAGGCGCTGGAACAACTGAGCCATGTCCCTCCACCACACTTCTTCAACAAACTACAATTTATGGATATGCAAATCCAAAAGGCAAGGTATTTCCCACCAACTGTGCCTGGGATTTAGATTTTCACCACAAGAAAACAGTTTTTGGCCTTAGGACATTAAGGACAGTTTGACATAACGTGTCCAGGTTTCTGATGTACTGCTGATTTTCAACTGGATGCGTAACAGCACTGCCAGGGTTATTATTAGAGTAACTCAAACTGTTCACATTCTATAATTCCTTGGTTACTATCAGAGGGAGGGGAATTCAATTGAACCCTCTTGTTGGGGATTACAAAGGTTCCAGGGAGGATCTGACACCTGGCCTTCTGGACACCTACGCGTACATAGTATACCTCTATACACCGAAACACATGCACACTTTAAAGAAATAGTTAAGAAAAAGAAGATTGCCCAGAGACAGGCAGATCTATGTGAGTTAGAAGTTAGCTTAGTCTGTAGAATGAGTTTCAATTCCAACCAGAGCTGTAGAATTTTAAGATTGTGTCTCAAATAACAAACAGACATGAAATTTAAAGGATTATTCAAAATCTCATCCAGTTTCCTCATGCAGCAGTAAGTCATAATTTCATTGTGATTGCCTGTATTTTTTTCCAGGCATGGCTTCCTTCACCTGACAGAACCCCTCCCCCCCATGTACAAAGAAGTGGGTGTGTGTGTGTGTGTGTGTGTGTGTGTGTGTGTGTGTATATGGTGCTATGAGGAAGTAGATTTACAAATACAGGACAAGATACATCCAGTTGCAGAGTCCTTCCGTTCTGCCCAAGGGAGCTGGGGACCAACCATTGGCTGCTTCATGCCACCTGACTTGGCCTTCACCACCCAAGGATTGTGTGACCTCTTCTTCTGTCCTCTTAAGTGGTCACATCTGCAGACAAATAACCACATGCTAAGACTGGTACCCCAAAGCTATTGTCAGAGTGAATTCCCACAAAACACATACACACACCACTTGGCAAAATTGCATAAATGGCAGAATCTTCCAACTGGCTCCATGGCTCTGGATAGCTCACCTCTAGCTACTATACAACGAAGGATACACCTCTTTTTAAGATTCGATTTTTAAATTTTTGTGTTTCTCTCTTTGTGTGTATGTGTCTGTATATGTGCAAATGAGTGTGGCTGCCATCCTGTGCCAGAAGAGGGCACTGCTTTCCTGGAATTGGAGTTACAGGTAGTTGTGAGCTGCCTGATGTGGGCACTGGGAACCCAGCTCCAGTCCTGTGAAGGGAAAGCAAGTGCCCTTGACCACTGAGCCTCCTCTCCAGCCCCCCAGGCTTTTCATTCTAAAAACCCACCCTGGAGATCTGCTGCAGGTGAAGGAATCTCGGGTTTGTTAGTTGCTTTCTGCAGCAGGCACTTATCTCTTTCCCACAGGAGCACAGCGTACCCCACACGCTCAGCCAAATGTTCTATGTTTATTTTAGTTTTCTACATAAATGCAACTAAATAAAACAAAAACAAGATTAGACCACTTAGCAGTTTCAGACGCAAAGCGATGGAGTCCATTTTGCTTGTTTTCTCATCTGTCATGTCCGTGATCTCAACACATGCTTCCATACAAAGCCATCGTTACTGCTTTCATTTTTAAAGGAAAACAGCCACTAGAGTATATTTGGGCAGATTTCCTTACCACCTTAGTAAGAGCCAGGGATGTTCTGAAAGGAGAATTGAAAGGCGGCCTTCACTCACATGCCCACACTCCGTTCCAGCCAAACGTGAGGTCCTTGTACGGTGCGTTTGGAATACATCATCATTGAACTTCCACAGCTTTCACTTCATCTCTGACTATGTAGATAATCTGGACGTTGGTTTTATGTGGCAAATTTAAGATTAGTTTTCCTAGCTTTAAAAGTGGTCCTTGACTTTAAAGTCCTCTTTTATTTCAAAAATTTGAGATTCAAATAATAATAGAGTTACTCTTTATTATTCAAATGCCTGAGTAAAAGATATTATTAGCAGCGATTTGACAGAATAAAACATTTTCACTGAGAAAGTTACCACTTGGAAATGTTTAGAGATTTCAGTGATCCTTGCTCTGAACTCACTGTGTGGCGTGGATTCTTCAAGGTCCTGTTTCCCAGATGGAAGCAGATGCAGAGATCTGCCACTGACCACTGGGCAGGGCTCCCACAGTACAATCGAAGAGAGGGAGGAGTGATGATATGAACAAAGGAGACAGGACCATAATGGGGAAAATCACAGCTTCAGCTGACCTGAGCTAGTGGGAGCTCATTGATTCTGGATTGACAAGGAGGGAACCTGCATAGGACTGAACTAGGCCTTGAACGCAGGTGACAATGGTGTGGATTGGGCTGTTTGTGGGGCCAATGGCAGTGGAACCAAGATCTAACCCTAATGCATGAACTGATTTTGTGGAGCCCATTCTCCTGGAGAGACACCTTTCTTAACTGAAACAAGGAGGGAGGGCCATGGTCCTACCTCAATGAAGTAATGGGACAGACTTAGGGTGTTGCGGGAGGTTCTTCTGCTCCTCCAGCCAATAGCTGCTGAGATACCAGCCCATTGGGGCGTGGTCTCTCTCCCTTTAAAAAACCGGCCACTTCCCTTCTCGCTCTCTCTTATTTCCTGTTCTGCTTCCGGCGACTAGACTCCCTTCCTATTGTGCAGAGGGCTGTTGTCTGGGACGGTGATCTGTAAGTTTTTTCCCTTTTAAATAAATAACCATCCTATTAATCATAATTCTAAACTGGTGTGGGATTGTTTTTGACTTATGCCTTCGCCTTCATCTGGTGCCCAACGTGGGGCTTTTAGGACCCCTCCTTCCCCCCGCTCAGCTGCTCTACCAACTGAGCTAGACTTCCAACAGAGGCCTTTCCTCTCTGAGGACCCAAAGGGAGTTGAGGTCGGGGGGGGGGGGAGATTGGGGAAGCAGGAGAAGGGAGGGGGAACTGAAATTGATATGTAGGAGAAAAAAAATCATAATAAAATTATTTTTAAAAAGAAATTGTTTCCATAAACAATATGTTCCAAGATGAAAAAGTGCCAAGAACCACAGACTCAAATCCAGGTGTTTCTTCCAGCAAGTCTCCGATTGTCCTCCATCCTCATCTTCATGAACTCTCTACTGAGTCCATCACAGGAACTGTAGTTCCTCTCACCTCCTTTGGATGTTTCTGTTGTCAAATCAATTTCTCCTAGGCCCTGGACCTCTTCCAGCTCTGCAAAGCTACCCTTCCCCCACTGTTCCATGGGGGTTTTCTTTCTCTGCATGCAAAACCAGCTCTGTTATTCATTGCCCTGCTCTTGTCTCTGGACACTTGCTAATTTTGAAAAGTGCAAAAGGTCACTGTCTTTCCAGTAGAGAAGAAAGAGAGAGATCTGAATGCAGCCAAGTATGGGACTGGATCTCAAACACGGGGCAATTCAGCCAGCAACACAGACATGCACACATACCCACTGGCCACTGCAGTGGCTGTCTGGATGTCAGTGTCAGTAGGACAGCCTATAGATTTTTTAGCCTCTCTATTTAAAAGGATTCTGATATTCTCTTCATAGAAATTAAAAGACAACAACTCTAATCTATTCAATAAGCATAAGAAAGTTTAAGTCAAGGTTTTGATTTTGTCATACATACTGTGTCACTACCTTTAAAAAGACAATACCAATCAAACGCTAGAAAATTTTCTGAGGCTATTTTTTGTTGGTGTTTGTCTTAGTTAGGGTTCCTATTTCTGTTAAGAGACACCATGACCATGACAACTCTTATAAAGGAGAACATTTAATTGATGGGCTGGCTTACAGTTTTAGTCAGAGTATAAGTCTATTATCTTTATGGCAGTGTGAAGGCAGACATGGAACTGGAGAAAGAGCTGAGAGTTCTACATCTTGATCTGTAGACAAGAGAAACAACTGTGTGCCACACTGGGCATAGTTTGAGCATATGAAACCTCAAAGCCTGCCTCCACCATGACACACTTCCTCCAACTAGGCCACATCTACTCCAATAAGGTCACACCTTTCAATAGTGCTACTCCCTATGGGTCAAGTATTCAAAAGCATGAGTCTGTGGGAAGTATTGCTATTCAAAGCAACACATTCTACTTTCTGGTCCATAGGCTTGTAGCCATAACGTAACTCAGATATGCACTCAGTCCAACTTCAGAAGTCCTCTTAGTCTTTCATTTGTTTAAAAGTCTAAAGTTCAAAGTCTCTTTTGAAGTTCATGCGATCTCTTAACTGTACCACCTGTAAAGTCAAAATAAAAAAGTAGATCACATACGTCCAACATATAATGGCACAGGATGGTCATTACCATTTCAAAATGTAGAAAGGGAGCATTGTGAGGAAATGCTGGACCAAAGCAAGATTGAAAACCAGCTGGGCACACTCCAAACCAACTCTGCATCTCCATGTCTGCTGTCAAAATTCTCTTCAGATCTCCAACTCATTTTAGCTTTGTTGACTGCAACAAACTTCTTTCTCTTGGACTGTTCCACTCCCTGTAATCAGCTTTCTTCAGCAGGTATCACACAACTCTGGTGTCATGTCCCACCTCGTCCAGCAAGGATGACATGCGACACACCAGAGCTCTTCTCACTGCAGTTTATTCCAGGACTTTTTACAATTCTCATTTTCTTCCCCTCTCTCTCTTTGACCTCTCTCTCCCGGGCAAACCTCTCCCAGCCCTTAAGTAGGCATGGGCTACCAACCCCGGATTGCCAGGTGGGCACTGCCCATAGGTCCACGGATATGCAAACAGCTGATAATCATTGCGTGATCATAGCATAGGTCAGGCCTTAGCCATCTCAGGAGTTGATTATACATCTCCATCAGGTGTGACTCCACGCAGCTCACTACACTCTGGCATCTCTAACATCTTGGGGTCTCCAAGGCAATCCAGGCTTCAACTTCACAGCTTCACACAGTGACCTCTCTAGGCCTCCATTCAGGGACACCCCTGACACACATTTGGCCTCAGTGGCTTTTCTTGATCACGGAGGGTGATTCCATAACCCCTTTCTTCTATCCTTGATTCTAAAGCCAGAACCACCTGGCCGAAGCTGTCAAATTCTGCTGCATGCTGGGGTTGGAACGTGGCCTCCTTGTTCAATTACATCTTCACATGCTTTCTGTTTGTGTGTCTTAAGTGTGAGGCTATTCTGCCTGCTGGGCATTCCAGCTGGTTTTAGAAGCAGTTCCTATGCACAGAAAAAGGATGAGCATTAATACTCTCTGTACATCTTGTTCAAAATTAAAAGGTCCGAACCACTGGAAAATATCAATAGCCGCAATGCTCATGTAGCAGGAAGTGTGCCATGTACCCCAGATTATCATGACTATTAGCTCATCCAGCAGACGTGTTGTGCTAGTTTCTAAGTCAACTTGACACAAGTTAGGGTCATCTGGGAAGAATGACTCTTATCTGAGAAAAGGCCTTCATGGGTTGGCTTGTAGGCAAGTCTGTAGGGTATTTTTAAGTTTGATGAGAATGTGGGAGGGCACGGCATATTGTGGGTGGTACCACCCTTTGGCAGATGGTCCCGGATGGTATGGGAAACCAGGCTGAGTAAGCCATGATGAGCAATTCAGTAGGCAGTACTCCTCCATGGCTTCTGCATCAGTTCCAGTCTCCAGGTTCTTGCTCTGAGTTCCTGTCTTGACTTCCCTCTGTGACAGAGTGTCCTGAGAGTCGTAAGCTGAATAAAAAGCCTTTCTTCCTCAAGTTCTGAATGGTCATGGTGTTTTATCCCAGTAGTAGAAACCCTAGCCAAGATGCATGAGAACCTGCCTAAGGCCTTCCAAAGCAAAGTGCCATACCACCACGAGAGTTATTTTCTATTTAATTTTTATAATCTTTCTACTACTCTCATTATTAAGACTAGTAGTCAACAGTATTTCTGTTTATTGTTAATCATATTTTTAATATTAATTTGTGTGTGCACATGCACACACACACACACACTCTGGTGCACATGCAGGAAAAGTAATGCAAATCAATTCTCTGCTGTCATATGGGTCTTCAGGCGTGGAGATAATTGCCTTCACATGATTAACCATCCATTAACCATAATGTTCTGGTGTGCATTGACATCTTAGTTTGGTTTAACAGGCATCTGTAAACTATACTGTGTTGGAAATAACTGGGATGCAGGGACAGTGTATAGTCTCTGTCTTCCAAATCCTCACAGTGAGAATCTGTAAAGTCAGAGCCTCTGGGCCAATCTTTGTCACCAGCACCCAGGCCTT
>NW_004949121.1:3430418-3435383 GCF_000317375.1 Microtus ochrogaster | reverse complement strand
CAGTGTATAGTCTCTGTCTTCCAAATCCTCACAGTGAGAATCTGTAAAGTCAGAGCCTCTGGGCCAATCTTTGTCACCAGCACCCAGGCCTTTAAACACATGTCCACATGAGGAACACTAAATGAACTCGTGTGTGTGTGTGTGTGTGTGTGTGTGTGTGTGTGAAACAATAATAACTAAAGAAGTGATTTTGAGAGAGAGTGAAGAAGGCATCAGTAGAAGGCGTTTGGGGGAAGAGGGAAGGGTAGTGTAGAAATGATGTAAATATAGTACTCATGAAATTCTCAAAAAATGCAAAAAGGGTGTGTTTCTGAAAATGGAGCTGAATGTTTTATTCCAAGTTCTACTGTAATTCAGTTAAGCTTTTTTGTACTCCATGATATCTTCTGTAAAATGATGATAATTATTTGAGCATAAAATCTATAAAGTATTTTTGGTAAGATTAAATGTGATCTTTAAGTAGTTAAGTAGCTTGGCATGTGTTTAATAAGTATCCCCTTAAAAGAACACTATTTAGTTGTATTATTTTATGAAGTCTCTGACAGTTTCACACAATGTTTTGGTCATATTCACCTTCCACTCTTCCTGCTACCTCCTCCCAGAACCACGTCTATCTTTTACTCCCTCCAGCTTTGTGTTCTTTCTCTGTTCTTAAATAATCCACAGGGTCTAACTTAACGTTGCTCATAGAAACCATGGACGTGGTTCCCTCCACTAGAGTGCAGTTGATCTTCCAGGGTCCTTAAAGGAAACTGACTCTTCCTCCTCCAGAAACCATCAGTTATCAATAGCTGCCCACCTAGAGGCAGGGTCCACAACTCCCTCCATGTCCAGTGTTGACTGATCTGGGGAAGTCTTGTACAGGCAGCTGTAGCTACTCTTCTCCCTCCTTCTGCTCCTCATTTGGACCTTGGGAGCTCAGTCTGGTGCTCCAATGTGGGTCTCTGTCTCTATCTCCATTCATCACCAGATGAAGGTTCTATGGTGATATGCAAGATATTCATCAGTATGGCTATAGGATAGGGTCATTTCAGGTTCCTTATCCTCAGTTGCCCAAGGAACTAACTGGGGACATCTCCCTGGACACCTGCAAGTCCCTCTAGAGTCAAGTCTCTTGCCAACCTTAAGATGGCTCCCTTAATTAGGATATATACTTCCCTGCTCCCATATCCACCCTTCCTTTATCCCAACCATCCCATTCCCCCAAGCTCCCCCCATAGCAGCATTATTTGTAATAGCCAGAATCTGGAAACAACCTGGATGCCCTTCCACGGAAGAATGGATGAAGCAAGTATGGAATATATACATATTAGAGTACTACTCAACGGTAAAAAACAATGACATCTTGAATTTTGCATGCAAATGGATGGAAATAGAAAACACTATCCTGAGTGAGGTAACCCAGATCCAAAAAGATGAACATGGGATGTACTCACTCATAATTGGTTTCTAGCCATAAATAAAGGACATTGAGCCTATAATTTGTGATCCTAGAGAAGCTAAATAAGAAGGTGAACCCAAAGAAAAACATACAGTTATCCTCCTGGATATTGGAAGTAGACAAGATTGCCAGGTAAAAACTGGGAACTTGGGGGTGGGGTGGGATGGGGGTAAGCGGAAATGGGGAGAGAAAACTGCTTTGTAATCTTATTCTGACCTGAGCTCCCTAGAAGAGCTGGAGAAATAGTCTCCAGTTTCTTTGTATATCCGTGGTAAATGTACTCAAAGTTGATGCATGACCTAAGTAGAAATTGTGTTTATTTCAAAAGGGGTTTGAAGGGCAGGGATATGTACATTTATCTCTTAGAGAAATAGAAACCTTTTCAGTCAAGAGGCAAATAATATTTCCATATTTCCAAAAGAACTTAATTGCCTAGTATTATGATAAAGAATTAGCTATGGTCTGGGTTTCCCTTGGCAACACTGATGCCATCCTGAGCTCACTAATGTGGCTGGGTGGAGAACAAAGGGGAAAGAGCACAAACGTTTGAAACCCAAACAATCCTGACTCAAATGCAACTAATAAGCCTCAACTGCAACCAACTGAGGGGTTATTAGTTTCAGGGTGAGTATTTGAGTTTCTTATGTATTCCTAATCAGGAGATGATAGCTTAAGAATCAGTTCATCAAGTATGATAGAGCCTGTCATCCAGACACCTCCAGAGTGATAGGGAAGAGGGGGGAAACTGAGAACATGGGAGGACTAGACAACCAAAGATGTCAGATCAGAAGTTTCAAGTAAAGAGTACAGAAGTAATACCCTGATCCTTGCCTCTCTACCCTCTGGTGCTCAGTGTGGAGGACATGAACGAGTACACATCCAAGCAGACATTGGAACCTACCCAATGTGCTTCACTGTATAGAACTATTTAGTATCACATGCCATGCAATGCAGAACGGAGCTTCATGGTGTGGAGAAAACAGCGTGAGAGCAGTAACAACAGAAAAACTGGCCACGCAGTGCGTTTCACTCCAGGGAAGCCGCCCACACTTCTCATTTTGGAAATATATCTTCAGGGCATTTTCAGCAGATGTAATTTATGCTTTTCCATGTTCATATGCTCAAAGAACTGCTTCCTTCGCTCCTACCTCCATTTTACAGGAGATTTTCTAGCCCATGTTTGAATCCATTTTTTTATTGGCAAAATCACTAAGTATTGATTATTTTCAGCATTAGAAAATGGATCTGACTGGGAGGGGGGTTTGATTACTGATTATTCACAGTGATGGGCTTGGAGCCCAGAAAAGCTATACCCTCAGGCTGGATGATGTGCTAGCTCAGATTCCAAGTTTCCAAGGCAATAGAATAGAAAGAATTTAAGTGACATTTTACCTGGGGCCCATTTACTTACAGCTGTTAACTGGAGCTCCTGGAAAAAATAACTGAACACACATGTGCGTGCGCGCACGCACACACACACACACACACACACACACACACACAGCTATTTTAAAGTCTTTGGAAGGATGATCAGGTAGAACTTCATGATTGTGCAGAGGTGGAATGTTATAAATCCAGAGACAAAATGATATTCTGCTATTTATTCTGCATAGCCACTCATTGCCCAACTCTGTGGCTAATCTAGTATCTTGTGATTATTAGCTAAAACTTTGGGGGATGTATTACCTACCAATCTATCAGCTACTATCAACCCAAAGGCTTGGAATGACAACAGAACACATCTGAGATACAAAGATTTTCCCATAATTCACCTCCCTAATATTCTCAACAATGTATTTAGAAAATACTTTGATTTAAGATTGTTTTTCTGTTCTGCAACTGTAAGAGTGTTCATGAAAGCATTTCCATGTTGGGACAACTTATTCAGGGAGGCCCGAATCCATGCTACTGGGTCATGCTTACTCATACTTGGCTCTAGAATAAGTGATTGCTCATTTCTTTGGGGCGAGAGCTCTGTTTTGTGTTGACACAATCATGATTGGTGTTGGAAACAGAAAGCAGTGGAGCAAAGAGTCACATACCAAACTATGACAGTTTCCAGGGCCTGGCAGTTGTGGACTGGGAGAGAACTTTTGGTATTATTTGCTATGATCTTTCACAAGCAGATGTTCACCTTCAAAATAAAAAGGGTCCAAAGAAATAAATTGTTTGGGATAGTAATACATGCTATATGACTGAAAATGAATCAAAAGGAAGAATTGCTGAATTGCTCTCCACTTTCAGGAACAAAGTACTATGACAATTAGAAACAAGATAGTACTGAGAGATGGTTCAGTTGGCAAAGAGCTTCCTTTGTGACCATTTGGATGTAAATCCAATCTCCAGAACCTAAGAGGGAAAAGACAAACAAAAAAGTTAGGCATGGTTTCTCTGTGATTATAGTCCCAGTTCAGGGGAGGTGGAGACAGGTGGAGATCTAGCTCCTTAGCCAGCCAACAAGCCCACTGGTGTGCTCCAGCACAAAAACAGAGAGAGACCCTGCCTCAAAAGCAAAGCGAAGTACCTAAGGAATACCATCTAAGGGTATGACCTCCACGTGAACATGCACGCTCTCATGTGCGTGTGTATGCGTGTGTGTGTTCACACACACACACACACACACTCTCACACACACACAGACCCACACACATTCTCCTAAGCTATCTTCTCTTGATTAGAGGTTTGATAGGTTATTTTCGGTCAGGGAAAATTAGGCTAACTTTGATGGCACTAGACTTCTCATGAGGGCCCTGTAATCTCAGAGAAAAAAAAATGACAGTGTTACATAGCTACACGCTGCCAAGTGGTGACATGTGTACACATGTCCTTTCTCTGTCCAACCTTTCTCAGGCAGCACTAGGTATGAGATGATGCCTAAAGTCTCCTTGCTCTGTAGAAACACACATTTGTTTGGAATTAAGATGTTCTGTAGAATTTCAGTTGTGGGTTGGCGAAATGACGTTTAACTCTAGCTAGGAAGGAAATGACTCTCATGAGACAGCACTACAAATGCATCAGGAAGGCAACAATTAAATTAGACACCTGATGCAGGCAGCAGTCGGTAAGGATGATCCAGACCCATGATGCTGCTGAGCCTGTAAGATGGTGAAAGCAATCTGGACCACAGTTATATTATCTTACAAAACTGTTTATGCTTTCATACTATAACTGGTTACACTGCTGACATTTATTCCATTAAAACAGACAGCCTTATAAATAGCAAAATAGCAGAATAACTCTGGTATCTTTGTGTTTGTTTATTTGTTTTTTTTTGTTTTTCGAGACAGGGTTTCTCTATGAAGCCCTGGCTGTCCTGGAAGTCACTCCGTAGACCAGGCTGGCCTCGAACTCAGAGATCCGCTAGCCTCTGCCTCCCAAGTGCTGGGATTAAAGGTGTGTGCCTCTACTGCTTGGCATAACTTCAGTATCATAAAAGAGTTAAGTGGTGGGGACGCGGCCGGAAGACCGGGCGGCGGGACGCGGCCGGAAGACCGGGCGGCGGGACGCGGCCGGAAGACCGGGCG
>NW_004949121.1:3419845-3424882 GCF_000317375.1 Microtus ochrogaster | reverse complement strand
GGGGGAGGGGGAGGGAGGTGGGAGGCGGTAGCGGGGAGGGGGCAGAAATCCTTAATAAATAAATAAAATTTAAAAAAAAAAAGAGTTAAGTGGTTAAAAAAGTAACGTTCAGTCTGTGAGATGGCATATGGGGCAAAACTGCTTACTTCCTGTGAGAGTCGGATGCTCTGAGATTGATTTCCAGAGCAAAGAGTTAAGGAGAAAACTGACTCCTAAAAGTTTTCCTCTGACCCCCACACACATGCCACGACACCCCCAGACTTACACCTACCTCCCACAGGTATGTAATAAATGATAAAATGATAGCAAATAAAATTTCAAAGCCTGATAACACATCCATACCAAAAAAAATACTATTCAATAGTAAAAGCAGAGTGCTGACAAAGTGACTTTTGGGGTGAATATCCAAGAAATTAGTTGAATTATTAAAGGACCCCAATTGAGCTTATAAGCAATGTTCTTGGAAGAATGTCATTTTAGGGTTTTTATTAGATCTTTATTCATAAACACTGAAATTTTGTAACAAATTGTAGCAATATTTTGCTATGAACCTACTTTTTTGAACATATGAATATATTATGAAATAAATATCTACATCTGTTTCTTGGGGTTAAAAAAAAATAAAGGTTTATTGAACAAATAAAAGCAAGATCCCAATTGCTATATACTTTATCATTCTAGGTATGTGTTATTCTTTAAAATAGAATTAGAGAATAGAGTTCTGGCAATCTGAAGTGAAAATTAAACTGAGATGGGAAAGACATCAGGTTATAAAAGGCCTGCAGATGTTACCATCATTGTGTCAATATAAGATAATTCATAAATGATGAAGTAAAAACACACATACAAATATATATAAAATTGCTGATTTTTAACAATGTCAGTAGATTGCTTTAATGCCAAACTCCTGATTGTGACATTGTACAAGAGCTACGGTTCATGTTATACCAAAGGGAAACAGACTAAAGATTGGGAGTGGTGAGTAATTTCTTCTAGATACATGTAAGTCTCAGTTATTTTAAGTATGTTTAGAAGTTAAACTTAGGGGCGAATCCATAGCAATGGTCTTTCTTGGGGAGAATCTATAGCAATGTTACACAGTGGAATACTACTCCGTGGGGGGAAAAATGATGTCTTGAAATTTGCAGACAAAGGGAACTAGAAAAAAAAAAAAAACATCCTGAATGAGGTAACCCAGATCCAGCAAGACAAATACAGTGTGTACTCACTCATAAGTGGATATTAGACATGAAGCAAAGAATAACCAGTACAGAACCCCGGACAAGCTAAGAAATAAGGAGGACCCTAAGATAGACATTCATGGGACAAACAAGTCCCCATTCATGGAAGGGGGAAATAGACAAGATCTCCTGAGTAAATTTGGAGCATGAGGGAAGGGAGGAGGGGCAAGGGGAGGGGGGAGGAGAACATGAGGCAATAGGATGGTTGAGTTGAGGGGAGGACAGAGAGGGAGAGCAAGGAAAGAGATGTCTTGATAGAGGGAGCCATTATGGGGTTAGTAAGACACCAGATGTTAGGAAGATTTCCTAACCGAGCCACTCTGTCAAAGCAAAATAATCCCAATCAAACCAAATCAGACCAGATGAAAAGATATCCAGGTTTAATTAGACACCTGTGTTCCCGGGTGGCCCAAAGAAGAAACAGGAAGCTGCCAAGACGACCACCAGAGAGGAAGAGGGAAAATCATGTTTTTATTTTTGGGGAAACAGTTCAAATAGCTTGTGGGAGTGATCTTGAAATTTCCTGAAGAGGGGTCAAGGTTTGGCAGGCTACCTTGACCCTTTTCAGGAAGGGATCAAGGTTCGAGGGGCACAGGGGAGGAGCCTCCAAAGATGAAGGCCAGAGGTTGGGATTACATTCCAGATTGTTTGTATAAGGGGTAACAGGAAGCTGAAGTGATAATTATGAGCAACATTTTAAGCTCTCTTTGGAGAAAGGGGCATCGACTCAAGTCTGGCTACTTCCTGCGGGCATGGGGCAATGTGGGGGAAGGGACAGCTGGGTGTTCGTGGGTTTATGCTCAGCAAGAGGTGTGGCTGGAGAAGGTACTGTTAACTTATTACTTCATCCATGACATTTAATGACGGTTCCTGCTAAAATACAGACAGCTATGCTTCTTTTACAGGCTTCATAGTCCAAGATTAACAGGTTTCAGGTGTGTCTTCAGAGGTTCAGAGTTTCCAATTTACTTTAATTGTCTTCTAAAATCTGTTCCAGTCCTCTTAAAGTTCTGCTACACTAACCCCAGCCAGTTTCAAGCATATTTTACAGGTCACTCCTTCTGCCTGGGACAAGACCAACTCACAAAGTGCTCTCCCGATAACGCCAAACACCTGCAACAGCTCCTGGGACTTCACCATTGGTACCAACTCTTCTGGATCAAGGACACCTGCCAACCAACATTTGGTTTTATCTGCTATTGTGTCCCATCCCACGGCTAGCCCCATTTCATAGGTCAATAATAACATTATTTTTTTTCTCCTAACCACCACCTTCTCATCTCCCTCAAAAAAGCAGCTGCCTAAGGACTCCAGGATGACAGCAAACCAGATGCTGCTCAAGCCACTCCTCTCACTGTGAGTGAGTCCACCAACTCTCAGCTCTCCCCTCTCCCACAACACCCCATGCCTCCAGGAAGTATCCAGACTTGAGCCAATGCCCCTTTATTCACAGAGAGCCTAAAATGTTGGTCATAAATATCACCTCATCTCCTTGTCACCTCCGTATATCCAAAGAGTCTAGAATGTAATATTTTTGGGGGCATCACCCCAGCCCTCTTAAACCCCTATATCCAAGAAGTCCAGGATGATTGGAAACCCCTGCCCTTGGGGTTGCCCCACTCCAACTCCCAGCCTGCCAAGCACTGACTCCTCCCAAAGGGGGAGGGTCAGGACCACACCCACAGGCTATTGGTCGACAAAAGAAGACATGGTTTCAGGTTTGTGTGGGTTTTTCTCCCTGTAATGCTGTCTCAGTCCACCCGAGAGTGCTGCATTTATTAAACACAGGCATTTTAATTTTGTCTAATATGGTTTGATTGGAGTTTATTTGTATCGGCGGAGAGCTTTTCTTAAGATTAAACCAAACACCAGGCACTAGGGAAATTCCCAGGAATCCACAAGAATGACCCCAGCTAAGATTCTAAGCGATGCAGGGGGGGGGGGTACCTGAACTGACCTTCCCCTATAAATGCCATAGAACCTTCATCCAGTATTTGATGGAAGCAGAGGCAGAGACCCACAGCTACGCACTGGACCGAGCTCCTGGAGTCCAGTCAGAGGGGGAAGATTGATAATATGAGCAAAGGGGTCAAGACCATGATGGGGAAACCTGACCCAAGCTGGTGGGAGCTCACTGACTCTGGATTGACAGTTGGGAAACCAACATAGGACAGAACTAGGCTCTCCGAATATGGATGACAATTGTGTGGCTTGGTCATTGTTATGGGGCCACTGACAGTGGGATCAGGATTTATCCCTAGTATATGAACTGGCTTTTTAGAGCCCGTTCTCTATAGAGGGATACCTTGCTCAGCCTAGATATAAGAGGAGGACCTTGGTCACTTCAAGAGATGTGACAGCCTTTGTTGACTCCCTATGGGAGGCCTTCCCCTCTCTGAGGAGTAAATGGGGGTGGGGTGGGAGAAGGTAGAGGGATTGGGAGGAGGGAAGGGAGAAAGAACTGGGATTGGTATGTAAAATAAAAAAAGATTGTTTAAAAAATAAAATAACACAACAGTTAATGTTTAATTCTGCACTTAAGACACATTTTTATAATGCCTCGTATGTTTACAGACAGGCACTCGACACCTAAATCTTGATTTAGCATCTTTTAGAGATCCAAGAGCTCTATTTTAATTCAGTTATATTGCAGGCCACACAATATAAATAATAGATAAATCTCTATAATTCATGGTTATTGGATAAAGGGTTAATAATAGAAATATCGGGAAATTGGTGGGCTTGCTTCTTCACATTTCCAGGTAACTACCTCATGATGGACACTTGTTCTTTGAAACCCAGAAACATTGTGAAAAGACTCTGGAATCTATGTAGCTCTCAAAGCTTCATCACAATTGTTTGGGCGTTGTTTTTATTTTAGGTTGGGGAGTGGGAACTTCTGCCTCAAACCCTTCTCCCAATTTCTTGGTTCAGAAATGGAGCATGAAAATGAGAGGAAGATTTAAAAATGCAGTGCTGAGATGATTCATTAAATCATTCTCCATTAGAAACTGAGGAAACCATGGGGACCAAAGTCACGGAGCTAATGCACTGTAGTAAGCCTGCGTCTGAAGTGATGTCAGGGTGCGATGGGCACTGGGCACTGCAAGAGGGTTTTCATGAAAGCTTGGCATTCCTAGAGATGTATCTTACAATATCTATTTTTGCTTCACGTGCATGAGTGTTCTACTTGCATGTTTGTGTGGGGGCCAGCCATGATAAGCTAAGCATGAACAGGTCACCCAGAGGAAGTTTTTATTTCCAACCTGTAATGATGTGTTCTGTCTCTTGAAGAGACAAGCCATGCCCACTCCCTCCCTGGTCTGCTGAGGCAGGCAGACCTTCTTTCTTGCTTGAATCCTGAGTCTCTTCCCCTTTTCCATCTCCCTCTCTTCCTTCTCTCTCTTCTCTCTTTCCTCTTTCTCTCTCTCTCTGTCTTTCTGTCTCTCTCTCTTAAAGTAACTCAAGAAAACCAAGAAAAAGCAATAAAACAGGTGAAGGAAACAGTTTGAGACTTGAAAACTGAAATAGAGGCAATAAAGAATACACAAACCGAGGAAATTTGGGAAATGGAAAATCTGGGTAAATGAACAGGAACTACCAATGCAAGCATAAACAACAGAATACAGAGATGGAAGAGAGAATCTCAAATGTTGAAGATATTTTAGAGGAAATGATTTGTTTATAAAAGAAATGGTAGGGGCTAGAGAGATGGCTCAGAGGTTAAGAGCACTGGCTGCTCTTCCAGAGGTCCTGAGTTCAATTCCCAGCAACCACATGGTGGCTCACAGCCATC
>NW_004949121.1:3412901-3419472 GCF_000317375.1 Microtus ochrogaster | reverse complement strand
AAAATCATAGAAGAAAACTTTCCCAACCTAAAGAAAGATATCCCTATGAAGGGTACAAGAAACTCACAGAACACCAAATAAATTGGACTAAAAAAAAGTCCCCTCACCATATAATAATCAAAACACAAACATACAGATTAAAGAAAGAATATTAAGAGCTGCAAAGGAAAAGGATCAAGTAACATAAAGGCAAACCTAGGCTCCAAAACCACAGAGAAACCTTGTCTCGAAAAACCAAAAAAAAAAAAAGAAAAACATAAAGGCAAACCTATCAGAATTACACCTGACTTCTCAGTGGAAATCATAAAAGCCAGAGGGTCCTGGACAGATGTGCTGCAGACACTAAGAGACCATGGATGCAAGCCCAGACTACTATACTCAGCAAAGCTTTCAATCACCATTGATGGAGAAAACAAGATATTCCATAATAAAACCAAGTTTCAATTGATTTAGGAATAGGAGTTAATATTTTTGTACTTAGAGAAATTTAGGAATAATTCAACTTGGCTCACAAATTCACATTTTTTTACTAGTCAAATTAAAACAAATCTTTTAAGATATTTGCAAACTATTGCAGTGATCCTTATTTGTAAGTCCTTGCTTTCCATATCACTGTTCTTATACACGTTACTTTTGGCTTATATTCAAGGACATTATAAACAGGCAATCTTTAGAATAGCATACTACAAGATAGTATCAATTGAATGTTTTTGAAGAATTCATATTTATTTTTGCATACAAGCCCAGCAAAATGATGTGTTTGGACCACAAGATAAAAGCATTTGCAAACCTCACCTTGCTTATTGTTATTTTGGTTATTTTGCATTATGTCAATGCTGTACTTTGAGAAACACTTTAATAAACAATCTTACATGTTTTATTGATAGGACTAGGGATTAGCTCAGTGTTGGGTAGTTGCATACACTGTATAATACAAACCAAAATACACACAGTTCTATTCCCAGCACTGTAAATAAGAAAAGCTCATTGATAAGCTACTTTGAGGATGTTGCTCAATTGTTGCACTTTAATAAGATATAAAATTTCCATTCAATCATTTGTGAACAGAATAGGATAGGATAGGATAGGATAGGATAGGATAGGATAGGATAGGATAGGATAGAATAGAAGAATAGAATAGAATAGAATAGAATAGAATAGAATAGAATAGAACAGAACAGAACAGAACAGAACAGAACAGAACAGAATAGAACAGAATAGACTAGTGGTCGTCAGATTTTGGAAAGAGTGTGTGGGGAGGAGAAAGTATTGAGAGAAGCATTGAATAGGAGGACTGGAGAGAAGGTGTCTTTTCTGGTTTTCCATAATGTGGTAGGATAACTAATCATGAGCAATTGATGATATATTTCAAAACAGCTCAAAGCCTACAAAATATCCCAATATGGAAATGACTACTCTTTGAGGAGATGGAAGTAACTGTCACCTTGACTTTATTCTTACACATTATGTACACATGCCAAATGGTATAGTTTACCCAATACATATGAGCACACCATGTCTCAATACTCAAATGAGGTTTTTTTTTTTAAACTGGTCTCAGTAGAATAAATAAGTGAGCTTCTCTAAATAATAGTGACTTTATTTTATGGACACAGCATATTTTTACTCTTAGTGACATTTACACCCCTTCTGTCAAATGTGCAGATTTTGTAGAGGAATTTGGATAATTACATTACTGTCTCCCTAGCAAAGAAGACTTAGTCTTTTGGGGGAAGATGTCACAGTCCTAATTGTTCAGACATGGCTCTGTGTGAGCATGTCCTTGGGCCTCTAGACTCATCACACTAGTAGTATAATGTTGTTAGTTTCCAATCTGTAAAGGCAAGATTGGGAGCAGTTAGAGACCAGCAGCCAAAAGTAATGAGTGCTTCAGCCCCTCAGGAGATATTCTGCATGGTGTCTCAGATCAGGCACCATGGAAGCAAGCCAATAGCTACATTTCTCATTGTCCTAAGCCACTGAGAAAACATGTTCCTGGCTTTTTGGAAAAACCATGGCAATACCCTTACTGATTCCAGATCTTCTGTTGGAACATAAACAGTTATTGACAGATGGCATGAGGTAAATAAGTTGTTTCTTTTGATGTTGTTGTGTTGTCTGGATTGAGGCTGGGGATGGAACACAGGACCTAGAACGTGCCTGGCAAGAACTCTATCCCCAGCATAATGGACTTCTGCAAACACAGGTGAGTTGCATCCCCAGCACAATGGAACTCTGCAAACACAGATGACTTGCACCCCCAGCATGATGGAATTCTGCAAACACAGACAACTTGCATCCCCAGCATCATGGAATTCTGCAAACACAGGTGAGTTGCATCCCCAGCAAGATGGACTTCTGCAAAAACAGACAACTTGCATCCCTAGCATCATGGAATTCTGCAAACACAATTGAAGCATTTCTCTTCTTGCTTACAAATCTATATTTTTAACTCATTGATTTAAGTAGTAGGAAAATAATGTGGGTTTAATAACCAGTAAGAGGTCATTTGTATTAGATGTCTGGAACAAAAAATTTATGATGAGGTTAAGTGGATGTTAGTTTAAAAGGGTTACAGGGCACAGTCAATTCAGTAACTAGAAGTGCTTAGTGTTGCTTCATCAACTAAAAACCGTGAGGCTATTTTTCATCCCTTCCTAATAAAAATTTATGAATTAAAGAGGAATAGATTAGAATACTCTTCATTAGATGTTGTGAAGATAAACTAATTTGGGTGTAATATCTGCTATTCCATATGATTCAAACATGCAAAAAAGCAGACTGGTGGCTGAGGAGATGGCTCATTGCATAACATACTGTCACACAAGAAGGAAGACTGTAGTTCGGGTCTCCAGCAATTACTTTAATGCTGGGTAGGCACTGTGACCTTTCTATAATGCCAGTACTTAAGATACTCAGACAAAGGATCTCTTGAGCAAGTTGGGTGGCTAGAATGACTAAATCAGTTCAAATGAGAAACCCAACTCAATAAATAGGCCAGAAACCATACAAAACAAAAACAAAAAAAAAACCCACCACTTGATGTTAATTTGGAGCCACTGCACACATACACATGTGTGTGTGTCCATACATGTACAAACATAATACACAAATGCACACACATACACATGGAAAAACTATTAAAACAAAATTAAAGAACAATGATTAAACAACATTTCCTGCAAAAGATAATCCAACATGAAGTATCTTTATAGTTTTGGGATCAGAGATTCCTTTGAAATTTCAGATAAAATTTTTGGACCCTTTCTGTTAAAAAAAATGTGTACCAGAAATAGAAAATGCAATATTAAGAATCACACTGACACAAAAAAAGACTCCAGATAGTTAGAGCAATCCTGAGGAAAAAGAACAATGTTGGATATGTAAGTACAGGCAAGCGATCCTACATTCATAGCAAAGAAACCCAGCATGTACCTGATACTAAAACAAACACAGGAATCAGTGGAGTGGAGAAAAAGACACACATACGAACAAATGCAGCAAGGGACACCTTGGTTTTTGTACAGATGTCGAAAAGACATACGAGAAAGAAAACTATTCAACAAATGACAATGGGGAAGCTGGCTTTTCAGGAAGAATGAAATAGGATACTTGTCTCTCTTTCTGTGCAAAACTCAGATCCAGATGGATGAAAGGCCTTAGTGTAAGACCTAAAACCACGAAATTGTTAGAGAGAAAATAGAGCAACACTTCACGGCCTCTGAATAGACAAGAAATCTCTGAAAAGACTTCAAGGGCACACAAAATGATGCCAAGAACCGATGAATTAGATTTCATGAAATTAAAATCTCCTCATTGCCAAAGTAACAATCACATTAAGAGGGAGCCTGGTGAATGAGAGAAAACCTTTACTAATGACATATCACATAGGATTAATATCTAGAATACACAGAGAAATGAAAAAAAAAACTGAAAATGAGAAAGCAAACAACCCCATCAATAAACAAACTAATAAAACAGAGTTCTTGAAATATAAAGTACAGACGACTAATGAACAAATGTTCATTCTTAGTGGCACCAGAGAAATACAAATTAAAACTACATTGAGATTCCATCTCAGCCCAGCTAGACCTGTAATCATTTAACAGAGAAAAACAAAGAAACAAATTACAAGAGCTAATGAGAATGCAGAGAAAAGGGAACCTTGAATATGTCAAGTGGGAGTGTTAACCAGTCCAGCCACTATGGAGACAGACATACTTGAGGACCCAGCTAGACCCTTCCTGGGTATTTACCTAAAGGACTTGAGATCAGTATATAACAGACATAATTGCACATTGGTGCCTACTGCAGCACTGTTCACAAAAGCTAAGTTAGAAAATTGACCCAATATTTGTCAACAGATGAATGGGTGAAGAAAATGTGATTTACATAAACCATGGAGTTCTTCTTGGCCATAAAAGAATATTATGTCATTTTCAGGGAAATGGATGCAACTGGAGATAATGAGAGTAAGCAAACTGAATCAGCCTCAGAAATATAAATTTTTTTGTATTTCATTTGTGGATTCTAGATTTTATGTAACCATATAAAATTATATGCACATGTATGACATGAAGGTTGATGTAAAACCACCTTGAGAAGAGGAGTATAATGAGAGATGAGAGGAGGGAAAGATTTATCAATAAATTAAATACATGTATAAAAATCCATATGAAACCCAGTATCATGTATGATGAATATATAGCAGCTAAACATTGTAATAGAGAAAGGTGCTATGTGTAAGACTCAAGACTGGACTGTTTCTCCCAGATTTAACAAGATGGCAGGAAAGAACCAACTCTGGAGAGTTGTCATCTGATACACACACACACACACACACACACACACACACACACACACAACAGCACACACACACACGATATAATTTTTTAAAGTTGCTAGAAAATTCTAGAAAGATTACGGCTTGAAGATGACTCTTCCAATGGTGTGGGGATTCCCCTTTGTATGCTATGATTACCGTTACTGA
The DNA here is from genome assembly GCF_000317375.1 of Microtus ochrogaster. NCBI lineage: Eukaryota > Metazoa > Chordata > Mammalia > Rodentia > Cricetidae > Microtus > Microtus ochrogaster. The sequence goes on along the minus strand of NW_004949121.1, from coordinate 3,414,482 downwards.
ATAAAGAAACTGCTTTGGACCAATAGCAGCGCAGGACTTAGTTAGGTGGGGGAAAACTAAGCTAAATGCTAAGAGAAAGGAGATTGAGTTAGCAAAAAGCCATGTAGCCCTGCTGGAGACAGACGCCTGAACTTTACCTGTAAGCCACTCCCACATGGCAATACACAGATTAATGGAGATGGGTTAAATTAATATGTAAGAGTTAGTCAATAAGAAGCTAGAGCTAATGGACCAAGCAGTGTTTTAATTGATACAGTTTCTGTGTGAACTGATGGGAACTAACAAGCGGCCTTCCTCCAACAAAATGGCACCCAACATGGCCAACTAAAGTCCTGAGAGGGCTTGGAAAGAAATTCTAGACACTAAAAAATGAAGTTTAGCCATATTTTTTTTCCTGAATGGGCTTTGCTTGCTGGCAGCATGCTGCAGCTCCTTTAAGGAGAGGTGTTCCTGATTCAGCGATAGCAGAAGAAAGCCATGCAATTTTGAAATGCTGGTTTTCTGGGCCATGCTGTGAGCATGACCTCTGGCTCTTTCAGGAGACCTAGCATTTGAATGGGGTTTGTGAACAATGTGCTTTGGCTTGCTTGGTGGAAACGTGGACCAGCTGTGTGCCTAGAGATGGGCAGTATTCATGGCTCTTGGAGATGGAGAGAAGCTCCGCTATGCTGAACTGTGCAGAGCAAGCAGTAAGTACTATTTATACCCTAGTAATGCAGCAGCTTAAGTTTTTAAGAAGCGCTTAGCATTTTAAGAAGCGCTCCTGGAAGTAAAGAATTACAAATATACAATAAGACAGATTCAGACATAAAAGACCTCTAAATGAGTCACAGTATTGGATGTATATAGGCTTGGGAGAGAGAAGAATAGAGTAAGAATAAGCTATATAAAGATGAAGAATACACAGAAAGTCTGGATTATGTATTCTATTGTGTTTTCTTTAAATTTTTTGACTACAGAGAGACATTTGATTCTGAGGACTGCTAGGCTAAGCCAACATATATATTTTAAAAGTGTCTTGAGTTCAAAATATGGGTCTAAAGATATGTTGCTTTGGAAAAGAAGTTCTTCTTTTATTTCCACAGAGGATGAGAACGTGTGGAATACTTCCAGACTAATGTTTTGATGGTCTAAGACCCCATGAAACGTCACCTTGATCACCCCTCAAAAATTACTTCATGCGGCATAAAAACAGAGAAGTCGACCAATGGAATCGTATAAAAAAACCAAATTTTAACCCACAAACCTATGATCACCTCATTTTCGATAAAGGAGCTAAAAGTATACAATGGAAGAAAGAAAGCATCTTCAACAAATGGTGCTGGCATCCTGTAGAAGAATGAAAATAGACCCATATCTATCACCGTGCACAAAACTCAAGTCCAAATGGATTAAAGACCTCAATATCAGTCAGAACACATTGAACCTGATAGAAGAGAAAGTGGGAAGTACTCTACAACAGATGGGGACAGGAGATCGCTTCCTATGTGTAAGCCCAACAGCACAGACTTTAAGGGCAACATTGAATAAATGGGACCTACTAAAACTGAGAAGCTTCTGTAAAGCAAAGGACACTGTCAC
>NW_004949121.1:3401301-3411583 GCF_000317375.1 Microtus ochrogaster | reverse complement strand
GAGGGGGAGAAGGGTGGGAGGAGGGGGAGGGAAATGGGAGGCTGGGAGGAGGCGGAAACTTGTTTTTTTTTTCCTTTTCTCAATAAAAAAAAAGAAAAAATTACTTCATGCAATAAACAGCAGGAGGCAGTATGGAGAAAACTATGCCCATATTTCCAAATATTGTTTATAAATGTTTGCTTATATTTAAAGGGGGATATACTATAGAGATTTGCATTGGTATGGATCTTGGTTTACTGATACACATTTAAGATAATTTTATATGCATATTTCTGCTCTTGTTTAAGGTATTGTGTTTGTGCAGCTCATTTATATTAGTCAAGCTTGTAGTCATATTAGTTAGATTTTCTAGATGTATGTCGATATATTTCCGTTATATAGGTATTCCTTAAATCTTTCAGAGACCTTCAGAATAGGACATTTAAAATGTTTAAGAAGTTAGGACTTTTCATGACAGTGAGACACATATTCTCCTGGCAGCACCAGTCTGCTTCAAGAGGATGATGGACATTGAAGAGGCTCCTTATGGGGTAGGTTAGCCATTTGGGCAAGAAATTGCTCTTGCCTGGACTGCTTGATGAGCTGGACATGGAGGACCTGCAGAGAATGACTGCTAAACTTGCCTAAATATGAGACGATACTTAAGGGTTCCTGCTTTATGAAGGAGTCTGCAAGACATTTAGACATTCTGTAGGATACAGAAGAAAGTGACTGACAATATAAGCAGAACTGTCTTTGAAATTTCTTGCTTCATGAAAAGTCTGCTGGATACTATGGGCCTGTAGGCTGAAGATGGATGCCCCAACAATACAGAAGAAATTTGGGTGACTGTCCAGGCAATGAGATGTCTCTGTCAATTCTAGAATTTTGGAAGTTGCTCACAGTGAACTTATTGTTTATTTAGGTATTATTGTATCCTTTTGGGGTCTTTGATGGAGTTGAAGAATAGTTATTATTATAATTTTCCTTAGTTATATAAAGGATAAAGTAGATATAAATATTGTAACTAATTCTTGCTTGATATGTAATTTTACTATGTTAAAGTTAAAACTTTTCTTTTTTATTTAAACAGAAAAGGGGAGGTGATATGCGATTTCCCTCTGTATGCTGTGACTACCATTAGTGAATAAAGAAACTACTTTGGACCTATAGAATGGCATTACTTAGTTAGATGGGGAAAACTAAGCTTAATGCTGGAAGAAAGGATGTGAAGTCAGAGAAAAGCCATGTAGTCCTGTTGGAAACAGGATATGTCTGGAATTTTACCAGGTAAGCCACTGCCACGTGGCAATACACAGATTAATAGAAATGGGTTAAATTGAAATGTAAGAGTAAGAAGCTAAAACTAATGGGTTAAGCAGTGTTTCAATTGATACAGTTTCTGTGTGATTATTTTGGGTCTGATCTGCTGGGAACCAACAAGTGGCCTTCCTCCAACATTCCAATGTCCTCCGAACACTAATTCACAGCCTGAAAAAAATCATTACCATGTCATGACAGAAGTGGAGAGTAGCAACCAGGCCTGGCTCCTGAGTGTGAGAGCAGCCTGTGTTCTTTTTCCAGCTGGGTTGATAGGAAACTCAAGAAGAGAGGAAAAAGCTGGGAACCACCCTGACCAGCCCTCAAAGTAAGAGGAAGATTGCTTCTCGGAGGAATTGAAAGCCTGCCTTACTTCTTAGGGGTGAGATAGACAGAGTCCTCCCAACCTAAGAGCCTGGGAAATTTACAGAAATTAGGGTTGGCTGTAACAATGAATCTTGAAACACACCAATTACATTTTGGTTTGATAATATCATATAATAATAATTGTCAAAAGACATACCAGAGAGACTAACAAATCAAAACTAGCCAGGATAGTAAGTACAGTCACTTAGTCAAAACCCAGAATATCTAGAATTAAGAGTTTCAAAAGGTGTAGTAAGGATGTCAGCCAGACCTCACCAAGGACCCTACTAAACCCACCTCATTGCAGATGCAAACCCAAGGTACAAAGAGCAAAGAAGCCACCCAAGTCACATGGTTTCTACATAGAGAGATGATGTGTGAACCCTTGGGACAAACAAGACAGCTGAACAGCGTAGCACTTACAGAGCTCAGGTTGCTCTGCGGTACCTGGGCAGCAGAGGCAAGTCTTTGGCTCTCCAGGTCTGAGATGCATCATCCAGGAAGCACAGTGTGCAGTTTCTTCTACTTCCAGCATTCCATGAGAAGCTAACATCCTCAAAGAAATGAACATTACCTTTTTATTAAGTACTTTATTTTACATAGAGCAACCCAATTTGCATATTAAAAATAACACTACTATAAAAAGCTTTAATATACTTTTAAGCAAAATTAAAAAGAAAATCACCTTTCCTAAGTAGGTCAATGCAGAATTTGAAGTCATGTGACTACTCATGTCTAACTCCTATTTTGCCGATCATCGATGGGTACAACCACTGCCTTGACAGAGTAATACATATCGGGTTCTTTTGCAAAGCAGGTCTTTATATCAAGAAAGCTGGATTCACAGACCCACCACAGGAAAAACAAGCAAACTATGAAAGAGTTGAACTAAAAATGACTTTCCTAGTCTCTTTCAGGACCCGTGTGTCCTTTTGCCTCGGTCTGATGTGAATGTCATGATTGTGTTTGACAGATGGAATAAAATTAAAATGTTCTCAAATTGGCTGTTTGCTTTCTCCTGAAGAATAATATTTTAGCAGCAACAATACATATTATTGAAAAATATTCTGTCAATTCAAAAATTATTTATTTATTTGCTTTATCGAGACAAGGTTTCTCTGTGTAGCCCTAGCTGTCCTGGAACTTGCTCTGTAGACCAGGCTGGCCTTGAACTCACCAAGATGCCCCTGGCTCTGCTGCCTGAATGCTGGGATTAAAGGTGTACACCACCACTGTCTGGCTTAAATACTTTTATAGCTGGACACATGTACTTTTAAACAAAATGAACAATATTAAAGTTATCAAACAATGTCAAACACTGTGTAAAGGGTTTTTAAAATGTTTTATTTGTTCTTTGGGAATGTGATTATATTTTTTTCATCCCTCACCTCCTCTGACTCTATCCACCTCCCTACAGTGTGAAGAAGGTTTTAGGTATCAAAATGTAATAGATGCTGTCCTAACTCAATAGAAAAAAATATCTCTAGTAATTAATGAATCTCTTGTGACACTGATATTGGAAGTACTGTATTTTAAATTGTTGATGTTCTAAACAGGGGATAAAATAGCATATAACATAAGCAAAGCACTAATCACATGCTAAGAGTACCACAGGTTAGTAACCACGATGCTGGGCAAGTCCTCTACCTCTGAAGTGCAATCCAAGTCTTCTATGGTCTCACTAAGTTGCCCAGGCTGTCCTTGAACTCACGATGTAGCCTTGTCAGGCCTTAAACTTAAGGTCTTCCTTCAGCTTCTTGCTGAAGGAAGTGTTAACTTCTTTATGTTGGAGAAGTAGCTCAGTGCTAGAAGACTTGCCTGGCATGTATAAATGGTGCTGTGTGTAGCATCTATTCCCACAGGAAAATGAACTTTTAACTTGGATATGACAGTGAATGGATGGAACTGGAAGACATGGTTTGAAGCGAGATAACTCAGACAGGCAAATATCACATGTTCTTTTTCATATGTGAATCCAACCTGGTCTACTTTGCTCCTTTGCTGCTGTGATAGACACTGATCAAAAGCAACTTGGAGAACAAAGCGCTTATTTGGCTTACAGGTTAGAGGCAGCGGTGTGGAGGTGGGAAGTGAAGTAGAGACCCTGCAGGAATACTGCTTACTGACTTGCTTCACCCGGCTTACTCATCTTGGTTTCTTAAGCAGTCCAGCCCCATCTGCTAGGGATGGCACCACCCACGGTGGACTGAGTTATTTAACTAACTGTCAATTGTATCTAGGTAGAGTACCCATGGGTAAAGTTTAGGAAACTAGAAAGAGGCTCCAGAAAGGGAATAGAGGAAGGGAACAGAGCAATGTGAGACAGGGAATACTGACCTTGGAAGGGTGCACTGGGCAAAGGAAGGCGAGGAAATGAATGTCAAGTTTCAGGAGAGAATCAGTCAAAATGAAATATGTACGAAACCCCCATATGAAAATCTTTTACTTTGTAAGCTAATTAGAAAATAAGTTTTTAAAATTCCCAAAGTTGCCTTCCAACAACTTCTCTCCTGTCTCTGTCTTATATAGTTACTTGATCAACACTGGGAATTTGACAGTGTGTCTTTATAGTTCTACCTTAAACCCAAGAAAACATGCCGCCAGTTCTTCATAATTAAACTCCCTTCCCACCTGTGCTTTTGACAGAAATTTGCTCTTAGGATTGAAATTTTAACAAGCTGAATCTGTTCTGTTATAATGGGCTTACTTCATGCTCCTGTTGCCGTATTTAGCTTTGCTTAAGATATTTTCAGCATTAGCTGCATTTTATCCTCATTTGTCCAACAGCCAGAAATCTATACTCTTTTTATAGGTAAAGTTGCTGTGGAATAAAAAAATATACTTCAGAAAGCCATAAAACAAATCTTAAAAAACCTTTGAAATTAGTACTTAAAGATGTGCGCACTAAGATCAGAACAGGTGTTGCCCATCTATTCTGTCTAAATCTACATGGTTTTTCTGCTTAGCTGGTCTTTATTCTCAAAATTTGCTTTGCCCGCTTTATTTGTATGCCCTGGTGAGACAAGAGGTCAGTTGAGCTTACTGTATTATAGTTTTTGATGTTGAGCCGAATTGAAAAGGCAATGCTTGAGTTCCTCTGCTGTGCTCAAGTTACTGACGCTGATCCAAGGCTCCCTCTGCAGTGTGGTGGGAAGGATTATGTTGCAGAATGAGCTCAGGCTAGACCCGTAACTTCTGCATCAATGCTGGTTTACATTGTGTCATCTTGACTTTGCTGAGCCTGTTTTCTAGTCCCCAAAATATAAGTTATAAATTCAAGGACTTTGAAGATTTGTTCTTGTAACTTAGTATTTCTCTGATTCTCCAATTCAGTCAGGGAATGCAAACTCACGTCCCAAAGCTAGGACTCCTCGGTGTAGGTTCTTATCAGCAGCAACACAGCTTCATTTCCTTGAGAAAATATGACTGATGTGCTTGAGGCATTATCGTTGGTCTGGCTGAATGACAAGAAAATCCTTTCAGTTGTTACAGTGTGGTCCAGCGGGCTCTCTAACCTATGCACTCCCAGTCCTCTCTACGGCCTGAGCTATGCCAGGACGCAGGTAGCAGCAAACAGCAATTCACTGCACATTTGCCGGAAGCCTAGCAGAGCCGATGCTGTGTGGTGCGACAGGAACATGTGCTCTGGAGTCAGACCACCTTTTATAGATACTTAAGTAGATCAGAACCGCAAGAGGCTGGAGGTGGGGTGGGGTGGGGGACTGGGACAAGAGTCTAAGAAGAAGCACAGAAGGTTTTCCCTCTCTGATCCATTTTAGACTTCCTTGTGAATAAACGTGATGCTCTCCACACTGGTGCAATTTCTAGAGGCAGGAATCAGAGCCTGGCAGTAAACCCTGCCTGTACAAAAGAGAAGCTAGAAGGAGAGGGTGCGCAGCTTCTTACTGGGTTAAGAAAAGCAAGCAGCGAAAATGAGCATCAGAATCACAGACCCTCTGATTTTACATTAGACTGTCACTGTGACCTGGTCGTTGATAAGCTGTGACATGCTGGCCTATAGTTGTCTACTTATCGCAACACAATTCACGTCAGTTCTTTAACATTCTCCAGTGTGTGATGGCTAACATTGATGGACAACTTGACAGGCTCTAGGGTCACCTAGGAGACACGTCTCTGAGTGTTCCTTTAAAGAGATCTTCTAAATTAGGCTGGTTGTGGTGGGAAGACCTACCGTGAATATGGGCGTCACGGTTCCACCAACTGGGATCTCCAGATCACATAAGAAGAGATAAGGGAGAATATGAGCAAGGACCACGAGGGATTGGTCCGCCCACTGAGACACTGTGCCTGAGCTAATGGGAGCTCACCAAATCCAGCTGGACTGGAAATGAACGAGCATGGGATCAAACTGGACACTCTGAATGTGACTGACAATTGGGGCAGACTGAGGGGCCAATGATAATGGCACGGGGATTTGTCTCTACTGTATGTCCTGTCATTTTGGGATCCTATTCTCTTTAGATGCACACCTTCCTAAGCCTGGATGTAGCTGGGAGGGCCTTGGGCTTCCCACAGGGCAGGGTACCTTGCCCTCCTTTAAGACTGGAGGTAGGGCCGGGCAGTGGTGGCGCACGCCTTTAATCCCAGCACTCGGGAGGCAGAGGCAGGAGGATCTCTGTGAGTTCGAGACCAGCCTGGTCTACAGAGCTAGTTCCAGGACAGGCTCCAAAGCCACAGAGAAACCCTGTCTCGAAAAACCAAAAAAAAGACTGGAGGTAGGAGGTGGGGGAGGGAATGGAAGGGAGCGGGTAGGAAGTGGGAGGAGGGGAGGAAGTGGAAATTTTGATTGGTATTATTTATAAAGTAATAAAATTTAATTAAAAAAGAGAGAGAAAGAGATAAGGACCTGATCGGTGAATTGGGATCTCCGGATTGCAGATCGCGTTAAGAAGAGATAAGGATCTGCGCAGCATCCGCCATCTTTCCAGCCTGACTGCAGACAATACACAGTCTCGAGTTCTCGCCCACTTATTACCCTTTCCCACCATGAAGGCTGTGCCCTAAGACTGAGCCAAAATAAACCTTCTTCCCTAGATTGCTTTTGTCAAATATTTTTGGCAGCAATAAGATAAGTAACTAATGCACCGTACAAATGCTTAATTTTCTCCTTTCCTAACTGCATTGTTATCTGTGAACTTTCTTAATTTTCTTATTTTTTTATGCTGCTTTTTGAGGAGAAAATCAAGGAAAAAACAGACAGGAACTCAAGAGCAGCTCCTACTAACCAGTGACTTAATGGCTGAACACTATCATTAGCTAATTCTCCTTTTTTTTCCAGCACTAATTTAGCCCCCAGAAACTATAAATTGCTTTCCTTACACAGTTCTTATTGACTGTGCATAGCAAGCCTTTCCCTTTCATCTTATTTTGATTTTTGTTATTGCAGAGAAAACTAATTTATAGTTCTCAAAATTCCACATTATATGTAACAAAGTTTTGAGGGGAAATGGTTCCCAAAGTAGAAATCAGTGGTATCTTTGGGGGGAAAAAAAAACTCTATTTCAAATACATTGTTTGATGTTTTTCTCAGCTCTTGCTTAAAGTGTGAAATTGTTCCCATGGATCTGGTAATGCTTCTTAAAGTTTTTATTAAAACAAAAATACAGAAATCTGCAGCATGGGGAAAAGCTAACTTTAGTAAAAATAGTTGATCTTTGATAGGACTGGTCGAACAGCTTTGAGATAACATGTCTAGGTTTTCCAAAATGCTTCATGGAAATCCATAATACCCCAAACGGGAAGATTATTTTACATGGTTCTCTGTTTTCTCCAGTACACAGGGCTTGAAGATGGCCAAGCTAGCTCAAAATTTACTGACTGTTTCAAAACAATGATGCCTATAGTCTGGCTCTCACTGCCATTATATTTTAATATCTGATAACAACAGATATCTGATAACAGGGACTTGTTTTCACTATTCAATCATTTCACTTTTATATTAAAAAGAGAATAAAAATTATTAATTTGGGTAAGTTCACATATATGATATGCAAGGTGGTTATAATGAGGTTGATGGGTCTAACTCTGAAAACAATTGCCTGTCTAGGAAATTTAAAATATTAATGCTTCTTGCCTACTTTGTAGAGCTTATCATAAAACCATATGAAAGGAGAGCTGCAGCAGCAGCTTCATCTAATACATGCTATTAGTTTTAAGGAACAAACCCAGGTCCTGTGGAAGGTAGACCCTAAAGTCAGGAACACTCAAGTGTGACTTGACCTGACTATTTCTACCCATGTGACCATTGGCAAGCTATTTGCACTTAAATCTGAGTTTGTAATGATCGTCTTGAAGACCAGACAGACACGTTTTTAGCTTTATTATATGCTTGAAGAGAACAAATGTGACCATTCATATTAAGATGCCGTGCAGCAGCTAACACACAGCAGATACAGACAGTGTTAAGTCCTATGGCATTCCTGTCCAACCCTACATTCTAGAACTGTTTGCTATGCCTGCCACTGAGCTTCCTAGCCTCATTCTAGAGATATGAGAGCCTGGATTCCTTTTATTGGTTTTATGGTAGAGAGAAGAGACAGACAAATGGCAGTTTATGGTAATACCCCTTTATCTGAAGGTAGCCTTCCAAGATACCCTTCTTGTGCATCTATGTACTCTAAGTTGAAACATGCCTTCCTGGGAAGAAGTCTCTTTGACATTCAGGAAGTAAATGACATTTACAAGACTCAGGAAGTAAAAAAAAATGTACAGGTTTCAGGAAACTTCTAAAACTTACAGGAGCCATGGCGCTCCTCAAGCCACTGAGGGATGCAGTTGGATGGGATCATGAGATATCACCCATGCTGGGCTGACTTTGAGTGAGGCAACTGCCTTTGGGTCACTCCTGCTCCTGTTGGTAACCCTTCACCCACCCTTCTGTAACTAATGCCACTAAACTCATTGGTTCATATGTGGTTGGAATGAAAATGGTCCCCATGGGCTTACAGTACTTGCCACTATTAGGAGTTGTGGCCTTGTTGGAGGAAGTGTGTCATTAAGGGAGGACTTTGAGATTTCAGATGCTCAGGTCAGGCACAGTGTCTCTTTCTGTTGCCTGCCTTTGGATCCAGATGTAGAATTCTCAGTGCCTTTCTAGTACCTTGTTTCCCTGTATGCTGTCATATTTCCTGCCATGATGAAATGGACTAAATCTCTGAGCCTGTGAGCCAGCCTCAGCTAAATGTTTTTCTCTGTAAGAGTTGCTGTTGCTGTGGTCATGCAATCTCTTCACAACAACAGAAACCCTAACTAAGACAATTCACCAAATTAGATTTATCCATTATTGGCACCTTATCTGAGGTGAATGAACATTGTACCTGCCTCTCCAGGAGGCAGGGAGGACAGACACTATAGTAGTAGAAAAGGTTAGGGAGAAGGTAGCAAGATCTGGAACACTAGGGTTGGGGAACAAAAGTGTTTGCAGATAGGTATGACCTATCCAAGATGACCAAATAAAAAGAAAGTCAGGGGCCCTGACTTGTGGTGTGGGCCACCTGGCTCCCCTGAAAGACCCTTTTCCTTGAGGGATATATGTAAAACATTGTTCTTCTTTAAAAATATTCTTGTATCTAGTACAGCTAGTGATAGCAGACTCAATTTTTGAATGGATGGCTTCTAAGAAAAAGCTTCTATATACTACATAAATGAGACAACTACCCTAACTCACCCCACTAGGAGCTATACATATGAAGAACCAAGAGAGACTGCATCTGCATCTTGGTAATTATAATAGTCATCTCTCTGCCATGGTGAAACTACAAGCTAGATATGTAAATGGGAGAGCAAAGAGAACATAGCTTCATTGACAATTAGCAAGATACCTACAAGGTTGGTGACTACTGGGCCAATGGCTAGCACACAGTTAAGGTCAACAGCCAACAAAGCATAAATCAGACATGGGTGAACGGTGATATCAACCACCCCTAACTGGATAGGGAATGTGTGACTAGTGTATGATCATCTCCCTAGTTAGGCATGGGAGGTATTCATTGTGTGAGCCTTCTCAATCAGCTGAACCCCTGGTATTTCAGAGAAGCAATCAATTACATAGAAATTACCTTAGTACTTGTCTGGTTTCTCCCATATATCCTATAACAAAAGCCTCTAGATACCTGTGGTGGTTTGAATGAAAATGGTCCCCATAGGCCCATAGGGAGTGGCACTATTAGGAGATGTGGCCATGTTGGAGTAGGCGTAGACTTGTTGGAGGACGTGGGGATAGTCTTTGAGGATTCATATGCTCAAGACAGGCCCAATGCCACTCTCTCTGGCTGCTGCCTGTGGATCCAGATGTAGAACTCTCAGGTATCTCTCTAGCACTATGTCTGCCTGTATGCCCCTGTGCAGTCCACATAATGAACTGTAAGCCATTCCCAGTTAAATGCTTTCTTTTATAGGAGTTGCTATGGTCATGGTGTCTCTTCACTGCAACAAAGCCCTAACTAAGACATCAACCATCTTATTGGGTTTTTTCTTCCCTTGGAGTTCTCTCCAGAGCTTTGCTTGCTTCCCAGGGTTCTGATGTCCGAAACTGACCTTTACTTTTTCCTTCTTTCTATAATAATAACATTTCTCTTTTTTTATTTTTAAATTTATT
>NW_004949121.1:3392337-3400433 GCF_000317375.1 Microtus ochrogaster | reverse complement strand
GGGTATATTCCCAAGAGTGGTATTGCTGGGTCCAGGGGTAGGTTGATCCCGAATTTCTTGAGGAACCGCCACACTGCTTTCCAGAGTGGTTGCACAAGTTTGCATTCCCACCAGCAATGGATGAGTGTAAACATTTCTCTTTAAAAATGATCTTCTGTCTGTGAATTTAATTCTTCGAATTCCTGAGACAAGGTCCTGGCACTAACTCCCAAGTTCTGCACACTAAGATGAAAATGTCTCTTCCATCTTTCAGGACACTCCCTTTCCTCTGTTTTACTAGGAGACGTCACAAATGCCCTGTAGATGCTAAAAACTTCACATCTCAAATAGCACTGAGCCATATGTCCACAATATGTATTTCTTAAATGAGGCTTTTCTGTGTAGTTTTGGCTGTCTTGGAACTCAATACATAAACCAGGCTGGCCTTTAACTCATAGAGATCTTTTTGCCTCTGACAAAAGTGCAGGGGTTAAAGGCATATGCCACCATGCCTGGTATAATGTGTACTTTATGCATGCATACAGAAAATTTACACTTCTTCCTTTTTAACTAAGCACTTAATGCCCATTGCACATATTTTTATATTTTGAGGTATATGGCAGCCAAATAACATGTGTTTATTTTCCTTCTAAAGTTTCCTGAATAGAAAAGTTGTTCTTAGTGACCTCAGCCTCCATTTGTTTCCTTTGCATGCACAGCTTTTACCTTTCCACTTATAAGAAGCACTTGATTGTGTCAATTGGTGCCCTATGATTCCTGCATGACTGCTCTTGAACTCTGGGACCATTATCAAGTAATACTTGATAGAAGTTGTAGGCAAGCACTATGAGACAGTGGTAGTTGGTCTTGTAATCTCAGTAGCTAGATATTAAGTGACTAGCAGGCAGGTAGCATATGCAGTTTTTAACACAAGAACAAATAGATGCTTCACATTTCAACGGTACAGAATGGGGATAACCTGAGAGTTCATCATGCTATGCAAAATGCTATGCAACAAAAACTTATGAATTATTATTGCACTTTCCACTCCACTATTTCATAATTTAGAGTTACAGTTATCTGAAACATGTTGGATAGGGGAAGATGTTGGGAATAGAAAACCGTCATAGTGAAGGGTTATGGGTGCACAACCTGGACAGCGAGATGGTATCGATGTTTTAGGTAGCTGTGTAGCTGAACTTTCTCCACTGACACAGTATTTCAGAAATATTTCCTGATCTTTTTTTAACCTATACCAGACTTCCTATGCTAAGATATCTAAGAATAGATTTTGTGCTTCTAAAATCTGTGATTCCTTTGGGCTTTTGAGGGTGCTATCTAAGAATTATTCTAGCTCTTATAATCAAATTGTGGGAAGTTAACTCAGTTCCAGAACTACCAGGACATTTTAAGGGATCTTAGGTAGTCATACTACCCCATAAGTTGGAAAAGTTTTTGGTGTGTCCTGTGGATTGTGCTCTTGAGTTTGAATGGTGCCTGAGCCTTCCAGAGGCACTAGAGTACTGTGTGCAAAATTGTTGTTTTTATGACAAGGTCACACACACACTATGTAGCTCTGGTTTTCCGGGCATTCATTATGTAGTAGCCCAGGTTGGCCTTGAACTCACAGAGATCTGCCTGCGTCTGCCTGTCAAGTGCTGGGATTTAAGGCATTCATCCCTATGCCTAGCCCAAGCAGTGGGCATTTCAAAATGTCAGTTTCTTCCCTGATGGGAAGAAAACCACTGTTTATTCTACAAAAAAAAAATGTGAGGAGTAAAGAGTAGGTGTAAGGCATTTGTCAGGTGTCAATGGATAAATAAATATGAGTTATTATTGCAAATAGCTGAGGGACCCCAGGCCTCTTTTCTTCCTGCAAAGTTAGCCTTCCATTGTGTGTTGTGACCCATGCCACGAGGCTCAGAATACCACACTTACATCTCCTAGTAGAAAGGAGACAAGGGAGGTTTGGGGAAGAATACCTGCTTGTTATTTAGTTGATTTCTACTTCCTGGATGATGAAGGCTGAAGGATTCTTTGTCAGATGAAGAGAGACTGGTTTCCATTTACAATGTTATGACAGCTCTATTTTCCGTGTGCTCATTCATAATGTTCTCATTTGTTGTGTAAATATGTTCTAGTTCTGACATGATATGTCCCAGATTTTATGACCAAATCTGTTGCCATGCTGCCCATAACTTTTTTAAAAAAATATTTTAATACATCCATTGGTTTATCCTTTTATCGGCTTCTTCTCGTGAAAAGCAGGCAGCCCTTCTCTGGATATGAAAAGCAGCAAAGAAAGGAGCAGGATCCTGGAAAGGAGGACATACCCTCCACAGAAATCAAAACAGGCCCCAAGTATGGGAGGTGGCAGGAGGTAATTCATACTAAAATAAACATGCTGATTAATTAAAATCCTGATTACCATGACTTGTCTGCTTGGCCTCTATTGTTATTCCAACAGCTGTCCTGCCACCCTCCCGTTTCTAGGTGTTATTGTATGAAATGTTTCATTTTGCTAACCACTCTCTACCACATGACAACATAAAAAAATAGGTACTAACACACACTTACACTCACATACACACCTATGTATGCATATACACATACACATGTATGTATGTATTATGTATGTGTATACACATTCATATGCACACACTTACACATATGAATGGATAGACACACATGCACACACACACATACACACACACATACACTCATCACGAAACCAGACATATTGATCCTTTTCAATTATCAACCTCAAATTTGTTATGCTCTAATTTAGTAGTAATACAAATTTTGTGGGTGATGTTCTGCTTGACTAAGATCTTTAATATCATGAACTATAAGATGCACGCAAAAAAGTGTATAACAGTCAGTGAAATTATAACTGGTAATTACAAAAGAACACACAATGACGTTGCCACCTCACTCACAGATTCTTCCCCATCGCCCTCCATTCCACATCTCCATGCCTTTCTTGCTGGCTTCAGGCAAAGACTTCACAATAATACTTTTCTACACAGTCTCCCAAATGAGCCCACATCCCTAGTTAGCTTTGTCACCTTTCTGTGTGTGGAACCCATGAGTGGAATCCTACAGAATATCGCTATGTGTGTTGACTTCCTTTGCTTAACAGCGTCTGTGGATGATTCAGGAGTAGAGCTGGGGTTTGTTTCATTATATGGCTAGTGAATGTTTCAGTGTATGAATATATCAGAAATTATTTATCTTTTTCATGATCTCTGGACATTTGCATTATTTCTAGTTTGGGATAGTTAGGAGTAACAAGGAATCAGACATTCTTTTATGCATAATGTATTCTAGTCCATACCGGCCCTCAGTGAGTTCTATTCCTGGGGTTTAAATTGTGGGGTGAGAATATGTGCATGTCTCTAGTTTCACAGGCTCATTCCGAGCTGCTTTCTAAAATGGCTAAGACAATTTACACTCCTAGCTGTGTGTTCAGTTTACAGTATTCTCAATTTGCCCAGACCTTATAGATCTACAATAGTTTCTTTTTTTTTTATTATGGTTGTGGTTTCTCTCACATGTATAGAAACAATTTGAGTTCCTGAGTTCCTTTTATTTATTTATTTTTACAGAGTTCCAACTCAAATATTTCCTCTTTGCCTCTAGAGCCCCTTCCTTTCTTTAGTATTTTTTTTTCAAAAAATGCATTTACTAGTGCCTTGTCATTTAGTTTTCACACCCTCCCCTCAGCCCTGTGACTTGCATGTTTACTGCAAACTGCTCTCCTTGGATAAATGAGTCACTATTCCAGCTATTTCAATGTATACAAATTTATCCATTTTATGTCTTAAATGTGTGGCAGTTGGCACTTCTTGTTACTGTGACAAAATACCTTTCAAGGCAGCACAAAAAAGGGAGAATTTATTTTAGTTCACAGTTCAAGGGTGGGGAGTCATGGCAACAGAACCTGAGGCCTTCCATCTCAGCACCTTCTGTCAGGCAGTAGGGAACCATACATGTCACTCAGCTCCCTTGCTCCTTTGCACCCAGCCCGACACCCTGCCCATGGAATGCTGCTGTTTGTCTGTCGGGTGTGCTTCTCCACCTGGTTGACCTAATCTAGAAGCCCTCTTACAGACATTCCCAGAGGTTTATTTCCATAGTGACAAGCCATCAGAATATGGAAGCATTTTTTTAACTATGAAATATTACTTAACACATAAAAAATGCCTGCCAAACCCCAAGTTCCTGAATACAGTTTCCAACAGTGTTGCAAAATTTATTTTATTTTACCTCTTATATTTAAATTTATAGCCCATTTTTAGGCTACATAAAGGCTTCAGCCTTTATAATTTAAAGATACAGTTTGTATATTTTGAGCTTTCTTTCTCTCTCCTAAATCTAGGCACCATGTTTTTATACAGGTACTTACATTTATAAGTACATTTATTTAGAAGATAATCTCTTAACTCATTTTCCATAGTGTGTCTGTAACAATAATGGCAACAATAATAGTAATGATGGCAGAAATATGATATTTTAAATATTAATTTTATATATTCAGATATATGCACTGGAAGCAGATCTGTTGGATTCTACCTCTGTATTGTTTGTATTGTGTGTTTTGTCTTTCCTGTTTCTCAACCAATATTATCTTAGATCTTGGTGGTCTAGATTGTGTAAGTTGTTTTAAATGATTATACTAGAAAGCATACTGAAAGTATTACAGGACAGGAAAGCTAGATCTGTTTTCATCGAGTTTCATAATTATTAATGATCAAGTGGGTGATCAGATTCCACACAGAATATTAAAATGTAGAGAAGTCATGATGGTCTGCTGTTAAAACCTGATAAACAAGTCTTGATAACCATCTAGTTTGAGAAGGTAATTTATAATAAAGAATCAAATGGTGAGGTGTGGGGATGCAACTCAATTGGTACCATACTTGTCTAGCAAATCATTTGCTTCCTCCATGTTGCACCAAATATCTGACAAGAAGAAGGAGGTACTTTGAATTAGAGTCTAAGCAGGGGTATAATCCATTGTAACAGGGAAGGCATGCCATTGCTTCGGTAGTTAGGAATCAGAGAATGGGGAGACATGAAAGCTAGGATATAAAGCCTCCATGGCCCACCCCAGTGATCCTCTTCCTCCAAAAACAGCCCTCTACACTAACTCCACCAGCTGGGTACAACGTTTTCAAATGCATGAATTTCTGGAAGATTATTTCAGATTCACAACCACAATACCTAGCATGCACAAGGCCTGGTTTTGATCTCCACGACTACATAAACAGAATGTGGCTGAACATGCCTACAGTCCTAGGACTAGGGAGGAAGAGGCAGGAGAATCTTAGTTCAAGGTCATTTGTAGTCTGGTGTCTTAGTCAATAGTCTATTGCTGTGAATCATAACCAAGGCCACTTTTATAAGAGAAAGGATTGAAATAAGACTTACAGTTTCAGAGGTTTCACCCATTGTGATTATGGTAGGCAGCATGGCAGCACACAGGCAGACATGGTGCTGGAGAAATAGGTGAGAATTCTACATACTGATTCACAGGCAGAAGAAAGAGAGAGACACTGGGCCTGGCTTGGACTTTTGAAACCTCAAAGCCCACCCCAAGTAGCACATTTCCACAAACAAAGTCACACTTACTCTAAGAAGGCCATATCTCCCAATCCTTCTCAAGTAATGCCATTCCTTGATGAATAGGAATTCACGTATATGAGCCAAGGGGGTCATTCTTTCTCGAAACCCAACCACACCTTGCCTAGAGATCTTGCCCCTTCCTCCCAAAGAATCAAACTGGGAAATAGTGGGTGTTAAACAAGGGTGCACAACAGACTATGTTTTGCAGTCTTTTGAAATTCACATAGAATTGTTTATTCCCAAGTTAGTTTAGAATATGGGTCAGACATGGAAATTTCTATGTGGCTCTATGTGTGGTTCTAGTTGTCATTCATGGATGGCCCAGAGCCAAGAAATTAGTTTTAATTTCCATCAATTCACATATAACTTTGCATATACTACTTAAATTTTCAATATGTTCAGCTACAAAATGGAATGGAAAACATCTACTTTAATGGGTTTTAAAGATTCATTAATTAATAAATCCCATTTCTCTTCCATCTGTAATCTTGGTTTAATAACTATAAATTGGAAACTAATAAATTTTATTGGGAAGATTTATAGGGAGTATCTAAATAAAGCTAGTTATAAAGAAGTATTTATGAACTAGAAAAATTATTTGAAAAATTATTTAAATGCAAGGCACTTTAATGTAAAATTAAAAATAATGCTTTTATTATTTTAATTATCATTTTTCTTGTATTTTGTGTGTGTGTGTGTGTGTGTGTGTGTGTGTGTGTGTGTGATGTGTATGTGAGTGCTGGTGCCCCAGAAGGCAGGAAACAATGGATCTGCCTGGAGATGGAATTACAGGTGGTTGACATAGGTTCTGAGAACCAAGTTCAGGTCTTCCAGAAGAGCAGAACAGGCTCTTAACCAATAGCCTATATCTCCAGACCTAGATTTTTAAGTTGGTTATCATGGTAAGAAGATGCCAGGGAACAGAAATTGATGAATTTAACGAATATAAGACCTAAGGACAAACTTGAAGGGATTGAATCACACAAACAAGAAGACTGGAAATGACTTTTTTTCTCTCACCAGGCAATTTATTTTCTTTGTGACTATTGGCCAAATGACATAAATGACAGAGGACCTCTGGGAGGGCAGGACTCTTCCTCTAGTGCTGAGAGTGCATCATAGATCTCCCCATGGGACACTGACAGTCACAGCCCACTTGTTGGTTTCCTGGTTTACTTTGGTTTTGTTTGGCATGCAGCAGCATTGCCAGAAAACCTGAATGAAACGAGATAGATGCGAATAGGTTATTATGCCACGAGCAGTGACTACAATGTCACTAGCTGTCGCAACACCGTCCTGAGAGACTCTTCCTCCCAATAGACCAGGTCTGTCCCTGAGTCAACTATCAGTGTAGAAAGGCATCTGTTTCCCAGGAAACCAAAATGTTGGGATATTTCCTACAACGTCACTTCAGCGTTTCTGATGAACATAGATAAGCTCCCCAACGGACACCTTCACCTTCCCCAAGTCAATCTAACTGTGGATAACAAGCTTGCCCCTCCAGCTCTGTCCAAAGTGATGTTTATGTACCAACAGTCATTTTCAAGAAGAACCGTTCCACATTGAACTGTGAAGAAGTAGAATTTTGGATGTGTTAATAATTTTTCTGAAAGTATGAGCATCATCCAAAGTTCTGTTTACAGTCATATTTGATTAATGTTAGTCCTTTTATCAGTTAAAATATTTCTCATTCTCATTGAGTGTTTAAAAATAACTTTTGAGCTTGAGGGTTGAGCTCAGTGATGAAATCCTTGTCAAACATGGACAAAAGCCCTGGGCTTTATCACCAGCTAAATAAATGAATAGATGAATGACTTTATTTTGAGTGCATTCATTCTGCTTAATAAAGACAAAAGAAAAGGAAAGCAACAGAATCTATACTAGTTTTGAAGTATGTCATATACCTGACTAAATCAGAATTCTCTCGAATTCTTCCTAGAAACTTTAACTTACCGTCAAGTGTTGGTTTGGACGTACCAATGACAGTCTTCAAGAATATTCTGTGTTCCTATGTATCTCCCAGAACACTATGAACATACACTGAGGGACACCGGCAACCAGCCTGCCTACAAAGTGATGTATTTCTGCATGTTTGACCCCCACGGGGTCTCTAGCTGCCTGCATCACTGACAGGCTGTAGCAGAGGCTACACCGTTCAGTAAGTGTCAATTTGAGGAGATTCAACCTAGACTACATTTTGCTGAAACACAGTCTTGTGCTATTTTGACAAACTGATGGTGGGGTAAGCATGCGTGTTCTTCATAAAAATTGGACACCAGATTTCAATTTCTCCCCACCTGAGTTCCAGCCAAGAATGCTGTTAAAGGGCTGGAAAGCCCAGGAGAGCCCTCTGGCAAGGAACTGTCTGTCTAAACTTCCACTTGTGAAAGAACTAGGATGTCTTCAGAGGTTACATTGTATATAACCTCAGAACCAGGATGTCTTCAGAGGTTACATTGTATATAACCTCAGAACCAGGATGTCTTCAG
>NW_004949121.1:3391323-3392237 GCF_000317375.1 Microtus ochrogaster | reverse complement strand
TTCAGAGGTTACATTGTATATAACCTCAGAACCAGGATGTCTTCAGAGGTTACATTGTATATAACCTCAGAACCAGGATGTCTTCAGAGGTTACAAATGGGAACTAGGTAATGCTTGTTTTTGCTTATTTGTTTGTTTTTTTATATCAAGTTTATGCTTTGCTCAAAAGAAAAAATATTTTGGTAAGACTGAGTTGTATGGTAGCTTGTAGTGTATTTTCAAATTTCATTATTGCCCTGAGGTTTTTGTTATTTGTTTTTTGTTGTTCTTTTGTTTTTCTCTCACCTGACTGACATTTAAAGATTAGTAAAATTTAAAATACTGTCCTGGCTATTTACTTTAGATTATGTTTTCTTTTAGGAAAAGAGTTTTCAAGTTTTGACACGTTAGTTGTACCCATATATTTTTCTAAAGTAAATAGGGATGGATATGATCATAATACATTGTATACATACATGAAATTCTCAAGGAGTAAGTTAAAGAATTGTTAAAAAATAGGCACATCTCAATGAGAAACAAAATATTCTAGAAGAAGGCTTGTGAATTCCACTTACAGAATTATGTTGTGTTATATCTAGCATAACACTTGGGCCAATAACAATACCTTTAGATCAATTTTCAGATCTTCAAATGCCTGCTGGGATGTGATCAAGCTGGTAGCCACGTGGGCTCTTTTTTATCTGTGGCTGGTGGGCATTGTGGTATTTCCGGGATGAAGGAGATATACTTGGGAGTTACCCAACTGCAAGGTGAAGTTCTCCTTCCACCTCACAAACTGCTAAAGGAACGCTGGGTGTGTTATATAATTCCTTTGGGCCGCAGCTTCTCGTCAGCCAAACAGTACCACTGGGCTTCCATCTTGTGCTAACTACAGCTTCTCGTCAGCCAAACAGTACCACTGGGCTTCCATCTTG
>NW_004949121.1:3373073-3391028 GCF_000317375.1 Microtus ochrogaster | reverse complement strand
TTTTTTGGTCTTTCGAGACAGGGTTTCTCTGTGGTTTTGGAGCCTGTCCTGGAACTAGCTCTTGTAGATCAGGCTGGTCTCGAATTCACAGAGATCCTCCTGCCTCTGCCTCCCAAGTGCTGGGATTAAAGGCGTGCGCCACCACTGCCCGGCCTTAATTTAGTATTTCTTAATTTCAAAAATCTTTTAAAGGAAAGACAGGTTATGCTCTTACTAATTTCTTTTCTTTTTTTCTTTCCTTCTTTTTTTCTTCTTCTTGTTTTGTGACTTGTTTCATCTTTTTATTTCCTTCACCTTCATTGCAGCCTCCTGGCCTCCACTAGCCTATTTTTATAGTCCTTGTTAAGTCTACATTTTACCTTGCATTTTGAGTCTGTTACTTCAGTCAACCTTCCTCCCTTCTTCAATAATGTCTATACAGTTCTGAGTGTCTCATTCCGTTTTCTAATTGCAAGATGATATATGTCTTTTAAATTCATTGTACACTTTGAAAACTAGGTACGTTTTCCAGAGCAGCTGCTCCACAGGGCCTCTCCTCCCTGCCTCGCTAGCCTAAGCTCCTCCACCAAACCAGCATCCTTTTAACAGGGTTCACTTCAGACCCTGCCCCCACCCTTGCAGATAGTACAGGTTTCTGTCTTACTTTTCTCTACTAGATCTTTCCTTATTTTTAGGACTTCTAAGTAGAACATTCACCAGCAAACAAGTCTTGGCCAGGTCTCCCCATTTTGATAGCTCATTTCCCCATTCCCGGCACTGTGAAGCCAATATCGGTCTTAGAAATCACTTGGGATAATTTCCTCGTTATGCAAATGAAGGGGGCGGGACAGGGCCATAGCCAAGCTGACAAAGTAAACATCTCATCTCCTGTCCTTTTTATTCTGCTACAACTGCTCCTGGTGAGCAAAGATTCCATTGTTATCTACAGCCTCATGCATATACAACCTAAATATGTTTTAGTGCTGAGAACATAATGATTCTGTAAAACATAGCTAACTTTGGAGATCAGCTATCAAAACATTATGTTTATAACAGACAATGGTAGGGGCCCAGTGGGATGGCTTAGTTGGTGAGGGCACTTGCCACCATGACTGATGACCTGAAATGGATTTCCGGAACCCACGTTGTGGAGTGAAAAAACTACTTTCTGAAATCTGTGCTCTGAGCTCTACGTGTACACTGCGGCACACATGTATGGGTAGCTCTACATGCATACACACATACAGACCCACACGAAATGTGTCAATTGTTTTTCAATAAATGATGCTGTTTAATTTATTTTAAATTCAGTGGGAGGTGACTTTGAACTCCTGCTTTTGCCGTATTTGTTGATTCTTCTACCAACACTTAGTTCAGTCTATTATTTGATAAAACTTAATTCCCACACTGAGTAGTGTGTGCTACATTCAGAAAGTGGCCATGGACTTGGAGACTGGTAAATCTGGGCTGGAATCTATGCATTTACATACTATCTTCCTTGGTTAACTCTTAAGATTAGAGGCAGAAATAAATTACAAATAGCCACCAGCTATATGAACCACTATTATAATCTGTAACAAAATTTTATTAGATATAACTGAGGGAGATACACATATAGATTAGAAACAATGGGCCTTAAAAGTTAACTTCTAAGGGGGAATAAGATTTTAAACAAAAGAAAACAAAACTTCCAGACTGAAAGAGACTCCTTTCTTTTAGTGTTCATTTGTTTACCATATTTTGAGGGTGAGTTTGGAGTGTGGGGGGGCAAGTACATGCATGTGGTCCACCTTAGGTGTCTCCACCTTTGTTTTTGATCTTTCTGTGTCCTTGAGATTATCAATTGATTTTGTAAGGTTGGCTGGTCAGGGAGCCCCAGGGATCATCTGTCCCTGACACCCTGACTCTGGAATTAAAGCACACAATGACATGTTCAGTGTTTTGACACAGGTTCCTGGATTGATTACCTGGCAAAGCACTTCCTGACTGGGTCTCCCAGCTCCAGTTTGTTAATATTTTTTAAAGTCTTAAAATAGAGTCAAGATGAAAGAATAGCACGAAAGGAGTGGCAGTAAGAAAGCCAAAGATGACATCACAAAAGACAGCAATGTTCAGGTTTTTAAAAGACATGCCTTCTTCTTTTCCATTCTTCGTCTCTCCCTCCTTCCTCCCTTCCTTCTTTGTCACTTAGGAAAAAAATATTTGCTTGATCGCTTTTCCTCATTTTCCACTAGTAGTTTTACTTGTATGAAAAATAGACAAAAATTATTAAACTGCAGGATGTTACTCGATTTCTTGCTTGCATTCAGGTGCAGTAGGAAATCCTTGTACTTTATAGTTGCACAGACCTAAATTTGACTTTTCTCTCATCTTTGACTATCCGGAGACAGCACAGCAGTGCCAGCATCTGCATCGGCAAGAGTTCTGGATCCAGATACTTGTTCATCACAATGTTCCCAAGAGACAATTTCCCTCAGCAAATGCTTCTCTTTGCGTCTTGTAGAAATGTAAGATGCAGATGGAAAGTGTGCTAGGAACACGAGTGTGTGACTGTGGTACTCTGTCTCCAGGGGATACGGAATGCCAACCCAGCAAATTCATATGAATCATGACACAGCGGCTCTTCCGGAGGAAGACAAGCAAAGCACAGAATTTGCCCATTAAAGACTGCTAGCCATCATTGGAGTAATTTTATTCTGAGCGAGTTTAGGAATGCTTAGAAAATGAGGGAGGAAATTTGATAGGTTAGAGCTGGCAAGCTTCATAGACAGACAGAAGCACCTGATCTTGGCTTTGCACTTCTTGAACTCAGTGAGTTTGAGTGCTGGAGAATTTGTCCAAGCTTCCTCTTACAGGTCTGCAATAAAGATTTTTTTTTTTAAAGTGATTTTGCAGATAATGATTAAATAAAGATTTTTTTTTAAAGTGACTTTACAGATTTTAAGGACCAGGGAAGTAATATTATGTAAAGCTTGAGGAACATTGGACTTGCTCAAATATTTCTTCTGCTGCCTTCCTAATCTTTTTCTCCTCTTTAGGAATTATTATAGCCGGGCGGTGGTGGCGCACTCGGGAGGCAGAGGCAGGCGGATCTCTGTGAGTTCGAGGCCAGCCTGGTCTGCAAGAGCTAGTTCCAGGACAGGAACCAAAAAACTACAGAGAAACCCTGTCTCAAAAATCAAAAGAAAAAAAAGAATCATTATAAAAATGAAGCTAAATTTGCATAATTCAAATTCCTCTCATGTCCTTTCCTCCTAGAAGCATATTTCTGAAGTAAATTACAAAGGACCACCCACAGGATGAGAGGGATATTTGCAAAGAATATGTCTAACAAGAAACTAGTATCTGGACTATCTAGGGAATTTCTTCATCTAAAATTTGAAAAGAGAAATCACCTTGTTTAAAAGTGGGCATGGGATTTGAATACAAACTTCTCCAAGAAGATAAAAAGTTCGCTTGATGTCTGGAAAGCTATACAATGACAAAGTAAACAGGGAAATGCCCATCAAAGTTACAGTGAGGGGGCCCTTCGTATCTGCCCGAATGAGCACCATCAGGGACAAACACATGAGAAGCTGAAGCCTCCATTCACTGCTGGTAGGTGTGTGAGATAAGGAGCTGCTTTGGGAAACCAACTGGCAGGTTTTTATAAATTTAAACATGGCATATCTGATGACCTGCAATTCCACTCTTTGGAACACATACAAGAGGACGAATAACATACATTCACATATAAAAATACATGGATATTCAAATTGCCCACCCCCAGTTGTCCAGCAATATAAAAATGGATGAATGAAATATAGTGGATCATACACAAAAATACTGTTTTCAGTAGGAACATGGAATTTATAAGATTATCAATATTGATAACAGTGTTCTTTTCTTCTCTCCTGCTTTTCTCATTCCGCTTTCATGAGGTCTTTTGCAATTGTTTTACAGTTCTTAGATACTAAGTTCTTATTTTTTTCTTTCTGCTTTGCTGTTGTAGATGTCTCTCTCATTTGACAGATCATCAAGCTGAGAGATTGTTCACTCATTCACATCTCTTTAGAGATCCCAGCGAAGTTGCTGTGCACTGATTTTTACAGTGATTTTACTCTCTGTAGTCGGTTGCTGTTGTCATACTATTCTGTTTGCATCCTCAGCCGCGCAGCATCCTGCTTACTCCATCAGACAGAGCTTTTAGGATGCTCCACTCTGGAGTGATAATTCCAACATCCATGCCTTACCTGAGCCTCCTTCTGATAACTGCGCAGTTTCATTTGGTGTGACTTGCCATTTGTCCATGTGAGGCACCTTGTAAAGAAAAGGGCTATCAATGAATGTTGAATGATACTGTGCTGATGTGTGAGGTGTGTGCAAATATTCTTTAGTTCCAAAATTTGATTGGCCTATGAAATTCACAAATACTTCTTACCTGTCCTTTTCTCACGTGGGCCAGGGTGATAAGGAGTAGCTGACACTGGGCCACATGGTATGTCTAATGGATTTGCACTCCGGTGAAACAGTTTCTTTTTGACAGTTAAATGCATTGAAATTTACCCCATTGCCCTCTGCTTGCCCTCTTTCTTCTCCTCTGAATCACTTCATCCCACCTAGTCTTCCAGTGTTAGAGAAAACAACACACCCTCCTCCAGGAACAAAGGATGAGGTCTCATCAACAACTCTTATGTTCCCTGTCTTGTTCTCAATCTTGTGCAAGCATTGTGCTTAGCATACATGAGGCTCGAGGGCCAGTCTCCATGACTACAAAGGGGAAACTGAGGGAATAGGAGCTGCTGCCGCGGCTGCTGTGTTCATGGTCATAATGGCAATGCCATGTGTTTTCCCTGACACTGTCAGCTCTGAAATTCTTACTGTCCTTTCTTCTGTGATGTCACTGTGCTTTGGGATGGTGGTGGATATAATGCTCTATTTAAGGCTGAATGCCCATCAGTCTTTTATCCTTGGACTTCGGTCTGATATGACTTTCTGTATTAACCATTTCTTTTAAGAATGGGATGTTCTGGTATTCTGTTTATAGCTACCTCCTTTTCCTGGCCCTTGTCACACATGGATTTTCCTGTCAGTTACTGTGAGACTGCTCCAGCTTCTGCAGACAAAACTCATAGCAGTGGGGTCCCTCACTGTGCCTTGCAAGTTTGTTTTCGGACCATGGCCAGGGTTTTCCTACAAGGCACTGGCTCGCTGGTATTTTCCATCTAGTTTTCCTTGCATTGTTGAGTCTCTGTGTTGGTTGTCTCTCCTACAGCATGTGGAAAGTTCTCTGAAATTAAGAAGAGTTCTTGATTTCTCCACTTGTCCAGTTTCTTTGCTTATTGGAAAAAAGTTGGAACGTCTTTCTAAGCAGCCTAAGAAATTCAGGTTTCTTTTTAGGATGATGAAAACATGCTGGAACTTGACAAATATGGCTGTAAGATAATATGAATGAACTACAAGTCTCTGAATTACACGATTTCAAAATGAAAATTCTGTGGTATATTAATTATTCCCAATAATGAAATAGTAAAAACATTCATATGTCTGAATTCTTCACAATTTTTATAACTAATTACAAAGCAAATGGGAATTAAGGCCACAATATTCTTGACAGAACAGATATGTAACAACACATACTCTTATAATTTTTTTATGTTGGAAAATATGGACAATAGAACTGGAATCACAACTTACTAGCTGCTCTTCTAGAGTACTTGAATTTGATTCCCAGTACCCTCACAATGGCTCACAGACCTCTATAAAGCTCATTCCAGGGGATTAGTCACTCTCTTGTAGGGTAAAGAGGACCAAGGGAAAAAACAACCTGCCTCTACCTAAACCCATGATCAGAACTAAAGAAAAAAATACCCCGTCCCTGAGTTCACCCCAGGACCAAGCCTTGAAATCCTACAAGTCCCTGAGCTTGCCCCAGAGTCAGGATGCAAAATTCCACCATTACCACCAGAATTAGGCAACAAAATCCACCAATCCCAAGCCACCCTGGAAAGTTCTGTATTCCCCCTCCCCCCCGAACCCCTATATAAGCTCTGTACTCTGTTCAGTTTGCTGCTGCCTTTTACACTACAGGCAGGCACCTTCCTGGATTCTTTCTTCCTAATAAATCTCTTGAGTGAAGTTTGTTGTGCAGTGTGATGTTTCGCTGGAACAAAGCAGAGCTGTAACACTTTTGCTGGGGAAACTTCCCCTAGTGGAGCAGAGCTGTAACTCTTCTCCAGAGCAGACTAGAGCAGAGCTGTAACACTTCTCAAGAGAGACTAGAGCAGAGCTGTAACTCTTCTCCAGAGCAGACTAGAACAGAGCTGTAACACTTCTCCAGAGAGACTAGAGCAGAGCTGTAACTCTTCTCCAGAGAGACTAGAGCAGAGCTGTAACGTTCCTCCAGAGAGACTAGAGCAGAGCTGTAACACTTTTGCTGGGGTTCTCTAGTGGAGCAGAGCTGTAATTCTTCTCCAGAGAGACTAGAGCAGAGCTGTAACAAGTTTTCTGGGGAAACTCTCCCCTGTCTGAGCAGAGTGGTTGCACTTGCATTGGGGATTTTTTTCTCTGTAGCAGAGCTGTAAAGTGCTATGCTTACAGTGTCTTTGTGGTATTCCTTGATTCCCAACTGCCAGAATACCTTTCCATTTGAGCTGCAATGCTTATATTTCTGGTACTTCACACATATGGTACATAAACACACATGCAAGCAAAACACTCAAACACATACAATATTTTTAAAAAAGGAAATACAGACAATGACTATAAGGATGCTTAGTGCAAAGTTTACAGTTTTATCAGATACAGTGCTTTGGAGTTCTACTATTGTTATTTTAGTTTTGTTGTTGTTGTTTGTCTTGAGTTAAATATTATTTATCCTTAGTCACCAGTTTTAACTGATAACCTTTCCCTTTCTCTCCTAGATAAGAGTCAGGATTCTAGAATCTGTTGGGCATCTATTCCTGTTCTGCATTCAAAGATGCTGATTCCCAAGTTTTTGGACCAGAATACAGGTCTTTCTAGGATAATACTCTACTCCCATCCCCACCTCCTACACACACAAAGAAGAAGCTTGAACTAATTAAGTTTCAAAGATTCAGAGACACACTGGGAAAATGCTCCCAGAAGATTATTAAAGCATTGGCTAGGAAGCTAGGAAGATTATGTATTTTATCAGCCATAAGAGCTGAGGAAATGAGAAAAGAAATGGGAGAACAGATTTATAATAACATCCTTGTATGAACTAGATTCATGCCTCAATTCTGTAGCTGTACCTAAATGATCATGGCTAGGAGTTGGTCTCGGATACCAAAGGTTAGCTGTGAAAATGTTTAAAAATGTGTCTGAGATCATTCAAGATTGTTGAAGAGCTGAGCCTAGTGGCACAGGTCTATAATCCTAGCTATCTGGGAGGTCAAGGAAGAAAAATTATAAATTCAAGGCTAACCTACACTGCTGAATAAGTTCAAAACCAGACTAAGTAACTCAATGAGATCTTGTCTCCAAATAAACTTTCCCAAAAAGGCTAGCGATATAACTTAGAGGTAGAAGCCTTTGCATAGCATGCATGAGGCTCTAGGTTCAATTACCACTGCCACAAAAATGAAAAGGATGAAGAAGAAAGAAAGGAGAAAGAAGATGATTGAGAAGATGAAGAAGAGAAGAATTACAAGTGAGATTATGACAATGATGATAGAAAAGACATTGTTTGGTGGTAGTATCTGTGTGGATTTAAAACTGGACAGTAGAGAGGCAGAAGCGGTGGAATTCAGTTAGAGGCAGGCCTGTTGTGCAAGTTTTCAGGGAACACTGTTTGAAAAGTCTGTCATAAGGCTCAGAAACTAACCTGCTCAAATATGAATCCTTGCTCTGGAATTTACTAAGTTACATTGGCCAAGTAACTTAACCTCTTATGTCTCAGTTCCCTTTTCTGTAAAAGAAGGAAAATGATACTTTATATAGTGTTTTGTGTGATAGGTGTTAATGTGAGATTTCTTTATATGTAATAAAAAATGAACAAGGATGCAAACCCACCGGGCGGTGGTGATGCACGCCTTTAATCCCAGCACTTGGGAGGCAGAGGCAGCGGATCTCTGTGAGTTCGAGACCATCCTGGTCTACAAGAGCTAGTTCCAGGACAGGCTCCAAAACCACAGAGAAACCCTGTCTCGAAAAACCAAAAAAAAAAAAAAAAAAAGAACTTCAAATGTTTGTCTGTTTATCATCTATCTATCTTTCTATCTATCTATCTATCTATCTATCATCTACCATCTATCTATCACCTATCTATCTGACTACACACATGCACAAATTCAGAGAAAAAGTGAATTGATATAGAACCCACTTACAGGAAAACACCTTTTCCACAACTTGTGTTTATTGTAGTCATTTATTCCTTCTTCAGCTCCAGCACATTATAAACACACGTTCCAAACAATGTGTGGCATATGCTCAACTACTAACATATGCATGTCAAACAAAAACTTATTATATTAACAGATTCTGGAAAATTTTTTTAGTTCACCATAATAGAACAAGGTCTCATTTTACTAGTTATGTAACTGTAGCATTGCTTGGTGGGTTATAGAAACCTAGTTTAAAAAAATACAGAATCTACAGAAGAATTTAAGCCATGTTGGAAATCTACCTTAGTTGTAGATAATCCTTGCTTGCTGAACAAAAGCTACCCTGGGCTGAAGAAAAGCCTGCAGGATGCCCATGACCATACTGAATTGTAGCAATGTTACAAGGGGGTTCAGATGTTCTCAGAACCTCAGCCTAGTCATCTGTCGGCCACATTTACCATACGAGAAATGTATTTTCTTCTTTCCTTTTTAAATTGAAAATAGATTATTTTCTCATATAATATATCTTGATTACAATTTCTCCTCTCATTATTCCTTCCCATCTCCCATACCATCCAGATTCACATCCCTTCCATCTTCCATTAGAAAAGGACAGTCTTCTAAGGTATGATAAGCAAACATGACAAAATAAAATGTAATAGGATAAAATAAAAGTTAACACAATGGAGTTGGACAAGACAAACAAGAAAAGAGCTCAAGAGAAGGCACAAGAATCAGAGACCCACTAGTTCTCACCCGCAGAAATCCTATAGAAAATATTAAATTGGAAACACACACACACGAGGGCCTGATGCAGACCTGTGCAGGCCCTGTGTATGCTGCCTTAGTCTCTATGAGTTCATATGCCCTTTGATCATGTTGATGTAAAGGTCTTTGTTTTCTTGGTGTTCTCCATCACCTCCAGCTCTTATATTCTTTCTGCCTCTTCTGTAGAGTTTTCTGAGCCCTGAAGGGAGAGATTTGATGGAAACATCCCTTTTAAGGCTGAGTGCTCCAGGGTCTCTGATTCTCTGCAAATTATCTGGCTGTGGGTCCCTGTATTTGTTCCCATCTGCTGAAGAAAGAAGCTTCTCTGATGATGGCTGACCAACGTGAGTATAGCAGAATGTCATTAGGAGTCATTTTGCCACTATGCTGTTTGCTTCTTTGATTTTTTTTTTCAGATTAATCTTTGGCTTGGGTTTTATCTTAGGTCCTTGGATTATCTAGTCTCTGGTTCTGGGTCACCAGGAAATGTCAGATGTGGGTTCCATGGTGTTTGAATGTAATTGACCTACATACGTTCATAGGAAATTGCACTATTGAGAAGTGTGGTTTTGTTAGAGTAGGTGTGGCCTTGCTGGAGGAAGTGTGTCACTATGGAGACAGACTTTGAGTTCTCATATATGCTCAAGCCACACCTAGGGTCTCAGACCACTTCCTGTTGTCTGTGGATCAAACATGTAGAATTCCCATCTCCTTCTCCAGAACCATATCTGCCTGCCCACCACCATGTTCCACCATCATAATAATGGACCAAACCTCTGAAACTGTAAGTTACCCAATTAAATGTTTTCCCTTGTAAGTGTTGCAATGATCATGGTGTCTCTTCACAGCAATAGAAACCCTAATTGAGACAGGTTCCATGTCATCGAGTGGGCTTTAAGTCAAATCAGATATTGACTGGTTACTCCTCTAAGCTTTGTGCTACCATTGTCCTAGTGTATCTGGCAGGCAGGACAACATTGTAGACCAAAGGGCTGTAGTTGGGTTGCTGCTTATGTTTCTCTTTTGGTGCCATGAAGAATAAGTTCCTGTAGCTGAGAGAACATGAGGATGAAGGCTCTTTATAGGCATAAACTCAACTTCTGTATGATCAATGAGTTGTGTAGGTTTTATTTTCAGCAGTGGGCCATTTGATGTCAGTTTGTGGAGAACATCCCATTTGTCTAGGCAATAGACTGGACTGTTGAGTGTTCCATGGGACACCTTTAGCCAGCAACTCAATTAGATAGAGCCCTATTCCAATACTGGAAGCTTCCTTTCCTGGCAAGAGATGGATAGTTTAGACTCTGCTCCCTCATTATTTGAAATTTTGTTTTGATTCCCTTCATGCATGTGTATATTTTAGGAAGCTTTTACTATATTGGTTTCCATACTACCTCTCAAATGCCCCCCCTTTTTTAGCTGTGTCTCCCTGTATTCCCTCCCTCAACCAGCTCTCCCCTCCACTTCACATGATACGCTCATTCTAGCCCCTCTCCACCCATAGCTATTCTATTTCCCTTTCCTACTGAGATCTGTCTGTTCCCTATAGTCCCTTACTCTATCCTATCCTCTGCGGTTCTATGGATTATAGCCTGGTTATCATTGGCTTCATAGTTAATATCCCCATTTAAGCAAATAAATACCTTATAATCTTTCTGGTTCTGGGTTACCTCACTATGGATGATTTTTCTTGTTCCATCCATTTGCCTGCGAATTTCACAACACCACTATTTTAATGGCTTAGTGAGTGTCCATTGAGTGAAAGTATGTTTTATGTGTAAAGGTATGTCTTCATCCATTCAACTGTTGTTCCCAGTTTCTGTTTTTTATGACTGGAACAACAGTGAACTTGGTTGAGCAGGTGCCTCTGTGGTAGGATGCAGCATCCTTTGGGTATATGCCAAAGAGTGTTATAGCTGATCTCGAAGTAGATTGAGTCCCGTCTTCATAAGGAACTGACACACTGATTTCCATAGTGGCTGCATGAGTCTGTACTTGCACCAGCAACAGATGAGTGCTTTCCCTATGTCACAGAGCATATGTATTTTTATTGTAACTATGTGTGCATTATGCAGTCATATTTCACTAAGAATACATGAGACCAAATAGGGGATGAGAATATCTAATCGACAGTAAGGAAATAAAATAAAGATGTATAATTTAATGATATCCTAAAGTAGATTTCTCAAACTCTGAAGGAGATAACAGACACATATAGTTGCCGTGTTGTTATTACCAGGCAATGTGAACTTCAAGAAAATGAGAGAAATATAGGTTTTCAAGGAAAGGTCTCACAAAGGTAAGACTTCTCCCAAACTCATTATGAAGCAGAGAAGGGCTTTGAACTTCTGCTCCTCCTTGCCTCCACCTTGGGATTCCAGTCCTGTGCCACCACGCTCAGAGTTCCATGCACGCCAGGCAAGCACCTTACCAACAGAGCTATACTACAGTCCTTCAAGATTACTTTATTGGAACCACAATTACAGGTCTGTAATTAGCTTATCAGTGTGAGTCACGTGTGGGATTGCATTCCTGTGTCACGTGTACTTCCTGTGTACTCTTTGTTTTCCTCATGTGTAGAATGACATTGATGTTACTCAGGACTTCCAGATTTGACATAGTGCTTTCTGGATTAGAAAAAACTCTAGTAATCATCAGTTCATCCAAGTTCATATAAGCACTATTAATAGCGCTGTGATTCTAATAGTTTCTTGGGAATTTAAGAGTCCAGTGTTTCCATAGTTTTCCTCTATCATAGTCCTTTATTTTTACTTCAAATCTAACACATTGGTGCTGGCTCTGACTCAATTGTTAAGTCATCTACATATTTGGATGAAACAGAATAATTTGATATTCAGTTGCTTATGTATATGCATTTAAGGAATCTATAGTCTTGTAAGTATCCTAGAAATGGCCATCTCAGAAAATGTCCTGACGGAGAAACACCTGTGTTTTAAGAATGCTCCCCAGTAACACTTGGTTTTAGGCACCTAAGTAGAGAAAGAGAGTTTCCCATTAGTTTCTGGGAGCAGAAAAATGCCAACTAGTAAGAATCCCAGGTTTCAGGTATTTTAAAGGTGATATTTTTCAATGAATCTTTAAAACTGGTTCTAAACCAGATGGTGGTTGCACATACCTTTAATTCCAGCACTTAGGAGGGAGAAGCAGGCAGAACTCTGAGTCTGAGGGCAGCCTTGTCTACAGAGCTACTTCCAGGACAGTCAAAGCTATACAAAGAAACCCTGTCTCAAAAAGCCAAAGGCAAAAGAAGAAGCAGGAGAAGAAGAAGAGGAGAGGAGGAAGAGGAAAAGGAGGCTCTTGAATTTTCTCTCTCACCTGGGCAGATCCTAACATCTAAAAGGTCATTGCTGTTTCATTTGGGGGTAAAACTAATACAGCAGAAGAGAAAGTGTCCCGTGGCAAAGAGGGACCTAAGGAGGAGAATCCAAGAAAATACCAAGATTCGAATCTGTGCGACACAATGGATACTGAGATATTTTGCCTGCATTCATTAGCTTGTTTTAGAAATTATATATATATATATATATATATATATATGTATATGCATGCAGATATTTGCATATGTGTGGTATGTATGTGTGTGTTCATGAGTGTGTGGATGTGATTTTGTGCTGGGTGTGGCCTATATACATGTAGGCCAGAGACTGATGCTGCGTGTGCCTCCCAGTTGCTTTCCACTTTGCTGACCCCAGAGCTGGCTGGGTCTGTGCAGCTCGTCTCAAGGATCCTTGATCTTCTCCTTCCTGAAGCACTGGGACCCCACTCACCCAGTAATTCACATATGTGGGCCACAGGATTGGACTCCAGACAACACGCTTACACAGCTAGCTCTTCACCTACTGAGCTATCTTTTCAGCCACTGAAATACATTTAAAATAACACCCTAATTACTTGTCACTGTGTTAAATGTACCATGGGCCATCATTATTATGTAGTCTTTGCCTTTAGGAATCTTTCAAATCCAGAAAAGTAAAGCAAATTAGCCCTCAGTGATTACAGAATAGACAGTCCCACCAGCCAATGGATACTGGGTACGGTGGAGATACTGTATCATGGAAGGGAAGCCATGAATAGGAAGATAGGGTGTCTCAAGAGAAACACAAGACAGACTCCTCTGAAAAAGCCCAAACGATTTTAATACAGAAAGTGTTTGCCCTTCTAACATCAAACACACTCAACATTTTCTATAATACATAGAAACCGTTCTTCAAAATATCTTTTCTGAGGCTAAATCATGATTACAAGACACGTAAAAGTAAATGTGTTAGTACGACACGGCACTCTACAGTATAATAGTACATGATTATAGAACTTCACATGTCACACAGTTTATACAAGCTAGGACAGGCTGGCTGAGTGAAAGTTAGGTATGGATACCTGCTAGCTGAGGTGAACATTCTTTTAACATTGTCCGTGCGTCCTCTGCCGTGAAGGATAAACGGTGCAGGTGAAATACTGGTTCCTGTGTAGGCACTGCTGCATGGAAAATGCATCTTCTGTTTCTATGCAGGGTGAGCTGGAAATGCACTCGGAGTCACATGTTTGTGCCAGAGATCTTGACAGTGCTGCACGCTCTTAAACGAGGCAAAACCTTTCCACTATCAATTCCTGTGGATACAGTTTAACTATCTGCCGCAAGACTAATTTGCTTATTAAACTAATTACCCTGAAATGCTATGGTTGTCAGAAATCAGGCAACTGCTTTGCCACTTCATTCATACGGGTTGCCTAATTCCCAGTGATAGTCACGGCTGAGCATGTGTTCTCTACATCTTTATCTTACGTGATTCTCAATTAGGAGTGACAAATCCAGTCCTCTCGAGAAAGAGAGAGCAATGGCATCAGACTCTCTTTTGGCTCTGGCACACTCTGAAAGGTGACTATTGTATACTGTCACCCTCGTAACAGGCTGAAATGATGCCAGCATGCAACAAAGGTAGCCCAGTGTCCTGGAAATCTCATCTAATCTTGAAAGCCCCCAATCTTGAGCACATCAGTGGCTACAGCTTTTGAAGTGAGCTCATGATAATATTTCTGAGAAATTCACTCCAATAAATACAATATAGGAATCTTTATATCATATGCATAATTTCACATACATGCTCACAGAGAGACAGACAGACGCAAATACAACACACAGCACACACCAAAGAAGCCTAGTCAAAACTGTTGCCAGAAGATTACAAAGTCCACTTATGTTGATCCCAAGTAATCATGGCAACCATAATAAAAAGCAGTCAAATGCAACACAGAATGTCCTGGACTTTTCAAAGCCATTTTGCCCCATTCCCTGGGAGCACAGGTAATGAAAGCTTGCGGCAGGTTGTGCTTGCTTTTCCACTGATGTAGTCTGGGACCATATGTTCCAAGCAGCTTCAGATTTTTTCATTGTCATCCATATTGATTTTTTTAAATGCAACCGGACTTGCCTGCTTCAAAGAAGTCTTAGACACATCTGTATGCATGGTAGACATGGCTATGGTCTCATAGTCATCATCTCGAGACCGGAAATCGCAGAAGTTGAAGAAGAACTGCAGGTCCCTCTGGAAATTTTTGTTCAGGAATCCATAAAAGATAGGGTTGACACAGGTGGAGATCATGGCTGTGAGGTGGCAGAGCAGGAAGAGCAGGTTGTGGTTGCAGGTAGCAATGATCTGGTGGTTCCAGTCGAACACAGTGTTGAAGATGGTCAGGGGCAGCCAGCAGACTGCGAAGGCAACGACAATGGAAAGAAGCATGACGTTGATGCGTTTGGTCTCGCTGGACCTGTACTTGCTGTCCCTCATCTTGTCCATCATGTTGTTCCTCCTTTTCAAGCGAATATAAATCTATGGAGGAAGACAGGGTGAGTCAGGCAGAGTATCCACCTCAAGGGAAAGTCTACACAGAGAAGGGAAGAAAGGAAGCAATGGGGGAGGGGAGAATGGCTTTCTTACCTTGAAGTAGCATATAAATATGAAGCAGAGTGGGCCAAAATACTGCAGCACCAGAAGGAGGGTCGTGTAAGACAGCCTGTGAGAGTCTGATGGGAACTTGTCAAAGCACACATACTTGTCCTTGAAGGCAGCGAGTGTCACATTTTGGAAGGGCTCATCAGTCAGAACTTGATAGATCAGAAAGGGCAGAGAAGAAGCCACAGCAAGGACCCAAATGACAGCAATGCCTATGTAAGCGTGTCTGTTGCTTGGTCTCCACCCTCTTGGGTTGATGATCAACTGATGCCGCTCTACAGCAATGAGAACCAGGGAGAAAATGGACACCGTGATGGAGACGCACTGGACGAAAGGATTCAGTTTGCACATGGCCTCCCCGAAGACCCAGTGGTCCATCAGCGTGTACACAAAAGTGAAGGGGAGACACATGATGGCCACCAGCAAGTCTGAGAAGGAAAGGTTCACAATCAGGATGTTGGTGACATTTCTCATCTCCTTCTGTTTCAGGATGATTATGATCAATGCCAAGTTCCCAGAGACCCCAAGGATAATCACAGCTCCATAAGCCAGAGCCAAAGCAAATATCACAGCCAAGGGCAGGTGGCAATCATCGTCTTCAAAAGCCAGGAGTGGAGAATTCTCTGAGCTGTTGTAGTGAAAAGAGCCATTTTCTACTCGGGAGAACAGTGTTGAATTCATTGTTCAGGTTTTGCTGCTGTTGATTAGACAAATGGATTGTATGTCAAATCTTTGTAGGTCAAATCTTCAGGTTGTTCTTATTCCATACATTGGAATCTATTCACCAAAATGCTTCTCAATTCTTCACTCCCTTGAACTGAATACTCTGTCAACCAAATCAAGGCCAGCTGTTATTAAGGACAGTCAAAATGAATTCTGTCTCACAGAATTCTAAAATTAGGGCACAAAAGTAAATAAAAAAATTATAATCTTTTATAAAATTATAATCTTTAAAAAATTCTCACAAGCAGTGCTAACATTTTTTTTAAGACAGGGTTTCTCAGTGTAACAGTACTGGCTGTTCTGGAACTCACTTTGTAGACCAGGCTGACTTTGAACTCATAGAGATCGGCCTGCCTCTGCCTAAAGGGTGCTGGGATGAAAGGTATGTGCCACCACATACACATACACATAAGTGTACTGCATACACTTAAAATATTTAAAGTTCAACCATAATGTTTTTGAGACAGGGTCTCTCTCATGTAGCCCAGGCTCACCTTGAACTCACTTTTTAGTGGAGGATGATCTTAGACTTCTGATCTTTCTGTCCCCACCTTCTGAGTGATGGGATCACAGGCACGTTTCATATTATGGAAGAGTTAAAGACTGAACCCAGGGATTCAAGCATAATAGGCAAGCACTCTATCAACTTAGCTACATTCCCCAGCTCCCAGAAATGCTATTTACTGGACTTGCTTACATGATGACTTTGTGGGGTCTACACATCAGTAACATGTTTGTAATCATCCCGCCTCCTAAGTGTTAGACAAATGGTGCCAACAACAGATTCTCAGGCATCACAGAAATGGGAATGTACAGGAAACAACATGATGCACAGACAGAAACCTTTAACAACGCCAAACCAAGCCGAAGAAGGTGTAATGGAAGCCTGAGTGCAGATATCAGGCTGCGGTGACAGCTAACCATACACGGTACTGCTTTGAAAGATAGGTTAACAAAAGTCTTCACAAGGGGACGATCTGCACAGTGGAGCGCCAAGAAACGTGATCATATGGAGGATGACTTTTGCAAAACCTTATAATGTTTAATACAGAAAATTCTTCAGACTATAGAGTTGTCTTCTCATGCTTTAATGGGTAGTCTATAGAGTATGTGCAAGCAAGTTTAGTTGTATGTCTAATGAAATCATAAGTAGGATCATAATGTACACAAAAGGTGTACATTATTTAAGGAAAAAAAGATTGCTCCATAAGGAACAAAAGCTGAATCAAATGGAAGAAATTGCTTGTCAAAGAAGCAAGAGTTTTGTACATGAAAGGGCTGACTGCCTCATGAGGGTCTACCTGAAGGTTTTCCATTGTGTGGGAGATTCTAACTTTAAGACGCTATGATTTTGATTATCATGTCAGAAGATTTTAAAGGATTTCTAACACCATATCTAAAGAAATATCCCCTCTCCTCACCCAGCTATGTGAGTGTCCAGAGCAGGGGTGTGATGTTCTTTGTAATCTTAACTTTTCACCCCACTGTGTAGTATAAACACACTTGTCTTACTGACAAATTATAGCGACCTCACAGAGACCAGAAGCTCCTACAGAGAGTGAAAAGAGAAAGCTCTGATCACCTCTCCCCTTGCTACGGAAATGCATGGAAAGGATCTCTGGTGCTAATTACCTAGCTATTGTGCCCCTGTTAAGAGGCTTCATTCTCCGTCTGTCTCTCTTAGAACAATGCTTAAGATTGTGTGGATTTACTTCTATTGAAAGGAAAATGAGGAATTTAGTGTGCAGAAATGCACCCACTTTTTAAGTGACAACTCTCATAAACCTTTCTTTAGGCACTGCTGCTTTCTAGAACATGATGTCTTTTCTATTGTGAATTCACAATTTAACTGGATGAGACTGGAGGATAAAGCTAAGGGTTGCCATCATAAAATCAGACTACAGCATTGAAGCGTGGGGATGGAATGACTTTGTGCTGGCTAGTTTTATATCAACTTGACATGAGCTAGAGTCATAGGAATGGATGGAACTGCCCTGAAGAAAATGCCTCCATCAGATTGGGCTGTAGGCAAGCCTGTAGAGCATCTTCTTATTTAGTGATTGATGTGAAAGCCGGGCGGTGGTGGTGCAAGCCTTTAATCCCAGCACTAGGGAGGCAGAGGCAGGCGGATCTCCGTGAGTTCGAGACCAGCCTGGTCTACAAGAGCTAGTTCCAGGACAGGCTCCAAA
>NW_004949121.1:3370230-3372973 GCF_000317375.1 Microtus ochrogaster | reverse complement strand
AAAAAAAAAAAAAAAAAAAAAAAAAAAAAAAAGGTGATTGATGTGAGAGAGCCCAGTCCAATGTGAGTGACGCCATTCATAAGCTAGTGGTCCTGGGTTCTATAAAAGGGCAGGCTGAGCAAGCCACAGGGAGCAAGCTAGTAAGCAGTACTATGGCCTCTGCATCATCTCCTGCCTCCAGGTCCCTGCCCTGCTTGAGTTCCCATCTTGATGTCCTTCTTAAATCATTCTTAATGAAGAATGATTTGGAAGCTTAAGCCATATAAATCCTTTCCTCCCCAACTTGCTTTGGTCATGATGTTTCATCAGAGCAATAAAAATCCTAACTAGAACAGACTTCGGGTGTGGACATTATTAGTCTCTAACTCTCTCTTCTATGCTCCCATCTGAGATGACTTCTGGGATAATGCATTGTTTTCCCCTCAGGAATTCTAAAGCCCAGAGAGTGTTATTAATTTATGTCATGTAGGGTGGGAAAGAAAGCCTTGAAGGAGTGGGTAATGACTTTATAGCTTGGAAAGCTCCAACTTTCTTAAATAAGTCAGGCAAACCATGCCATATGTCCTTTTGAGGCTACTAGTTGAAGACAGCTTGTCGTTAGGTAAAATAGCAATAGCAGAGTAGCAAAGTGTATTCTTGTTGCGTGTGGCTTCTCTTGGGGTCCTACCACTGAGCTCCACCGAGTGGATGCAGATTCTTGTGTGAGGCATAGGAAACATGGACCATTGCCGTGCCTCACCCTGGAACTTCAAGATGCTCCAGGCTCTGGCTTCCACTCTTACATAGGTCCAGTGTGACTGTTCTGTCCGAAGAAAATGGATCTATCCCAGCTTACAACTATACTCCTGAATTTTCACCCCTGCCATTCTCCTGGGGGGTATTATATCTCAACAGCAACTCACATTCCCCCTTCATTCAAACCAATTTTATTCGCTAGTCTTATCAGCCTCTGTTGATTCCAATATGTCTTAAGGTTGTTACTGTCAAAACTTCATCCAACAAGTATTTGCTCGACACCTGTTTCTTATCAGGCATACTTTTGGTGGAGGCAGCAGTGACCTTTTTCTTTGAGTTTCTAGCCTTATGGACAAAGAAGGGCAAGGCAAAAATAAATTAGTCAAAAGGTCTAGTGCGATAGCCGAAAGGGGTCTGGGATTGATGAGAATTGCAACTTAATCCTGGCTGATTAAAGGCACCTGGGTACGCAAGAAGACAGCAAAGACCAAGGAGTGCTGAACTAGGAAGCCGTGTGGGCATCTCAGGGCTGGCATCCTTGGTGGGAAAAACAAATATAAAATTTCTAGGGCTGAAACACACCTGCTGTGCCAAGAAGAGGCATGAGAAATGCAGTTGGACCAGAAGGAGCTCACAGGGAAGATTAAATGAGATGAGGCTGCCAGCAGGGTTTATGGGGTAGGTAGTCTTTACCTTTCACGGTCAGACAAGAGGAACCTTTGGTAAAACACATCACGGCATGTGACTTTGATTTAGGAGCTGGTATGAGGATTCAATGGTTCATTTACTGCCAAGCCTAATGACTTGCGTTTGATCTCCACTCCCCACGTGTTGCATGGAGAGAGCTGCTTCCTGCAAGTGGTCATCTAATGGCACACACAACATAGCATGTAGCCCACCCCCATCACTAAATAAATAAATGCAAAAACTAAAAAAAACATCGAGTCCACCTGCTGCTTGTACCACATTTAAGAAAGGACAGAGAAGCAAGGTTAACTTTTGCAATGATCCAGGGAGAGGGACGTGGGGCATAGGGCAACATGTTCCCACTGGAGAGGAAGAAAAGAAAGATTTCATATGAGACCTATTTTAACAACTATAGGAATTCACAAAACTGATATGTTATTTCTACTCAGTAGGCTGTAAAGACGTATCTCTTACAAATGAGTTGAAGTAAACATACTGCAACTCTATTCTGATACCTGTGCGATTCCATCTGATAGACAGGTCCTATGGGAATAGTTTCCCACCAAGTAGAAGCTAACTTCTCTACACAGACAATGGATAGTTTATTTCTTTTGTTAAGTATGGAAGCAGAACTCATTCCAGTTGTGGGAAACAGTTTTGTGGCAGATGCAAGGTATATTTTGTGCACCTTGTTATAATTCTGAGAAAGAATAACAGTCAGGGAAGTGCCACTGCTGAGATAGATCGCTTTTATTTACTCTTCCAGGGTATGTCTTACAGCTCCACGCACTGCAGGAATTAAAAGCTGTGTCTCAGTACAGATGCCATGTCCATTCAGAGACATTACATGCAGTTGGCAAATTAATCCCCTCTCCCATTCTTCCAGGACAGTTCTTTTTCCTTCTTTCTTGTAGGAATGTTGGCCTTTCCTTCCTTGCTGTTTACAGAGCTGTTTCTACCACGAAAGACAGCTCTTTGGGCTAATCTACTGTGCTCTTTTTCTTCAAATTCCCTCACTTGTTTTTTGGGGGGGGGGGGGAGATCAGCCTTGCTATACACAGTTGAAGTTACTGCTAGCTTATCTAAATGACTTACATAATTCCCTGCTCCTTCCGGGGAATGGGGGAAGGGCTTGTTCACCAGACAGCTGCCTTAAAACAATTACATGGAATCACTAGTAAATGGGAGACAGAAAGAACAGCCAGTCTTTGGGATAGGTAAGGAATTGGACTTTCTGCAGAAGAAGTCTCTTTCCCCAGGCCCCCTTTCTGCCCCGTGTGTGTGTGTGTGTGTGTGTGTGTGTGTGTGTGTGTGTGTGTGT
>NW_004949121.1:3332445-3369589 GCF_000317375.1 Microtus ochrogaster | reverse complement strand
GAGAGAGAGAGAGAGAGAGAGAGAGAGAGAGAGAGAGAGAGAGAGAGAGAGAGAGAGAGATATCAGGGTACTTCTACCCAAATAAGTGACTATCAGAATAGAAAATAAGAGGTCAGTCTGTCTCTCTCATTTGCCCAACGTGGGTCTTTCAAACGTTAGCATCTCTTCAACCTACCTGGGGAGCAGCAGGATATCCTGCTATCTGTTTCTAGTCCATCCTAACCTGTACCCAGCATGATTACCTTCCTAAAAGGAGTTGGGTGGTTAAAACTCCGAAATAGGAAGACAAGGTTCCAGTCTTGCAAGGGGAACGACATCCTGAAAAGGCAGGCACAGAGGCACAGGGGATTGGGGCAGGGGCACTCCCACTCTGGGGTCTAGTGCCCGGGGCAGCCCACCTTTCCCCACGTGGTGGAAAGAGGGACAAATGCTCCGGGATTCAGAAGGCTGGCACCCCCACCCCTGCCCAGTGCATCCCATCAGGTTACCTAGGAAAACTCCTGGATCTCCATCAGGGCAGAGGCTCCAGGCTGCTACAGAAAAATGAGGAAGACTACTCGGGTGCAGGGAAGACCAACCCGGGCAATTCCCGGGCGTTCTAAAGGAATGGGATGGAGGGGGGGGGGCAGCCCCCAACCGCAGGACACCGGGATGCGCGAACTCTAGAAGTGGTACCCTCTCCCTCTGAGGTCTCACATCCATAATGTTCCAGACCTGTCCCACAATCTAGAACATCCTGCCACCTGCTCCCACTGGAAGCCAAAGCGAAAGACTGACTCCACCACCCGCTCAGTTCTCAGAACCCGGGCAGACACCCGTATTCTTCCTCTGATACCTCACCCCATAAATAAGAGATTTCTCAAAAGTCCCTTAAAACACCGACTTGAAACTTACCTTGTGGAGATCCGTCTGTTCGCCCGTGTAGAAGCGGGAAGTGTCACCGGAGCGAGGAAAGCTCCGTTGGTATTTCTCCTGCTCAAACCGTAAAGATTGAGGAAGCTAGGAAGAGACGCCCCCTTCAAGCCGAACTCCACCTCATCCTGGATCATGTGATGGCACCCCACGAGGATCACCCAAGGTTTTCCCCACTGCCTCCTCCCAACACCGCACCTCCGATGCACACCTCGGAGGTGCGTTGCCTAGGAGTTCTGGAAAGAAAAGCAGTTAAACATAAGCCGCCACGCTGCCAGACCCGTATGCACCGAGCTCTCACCCCTCTGGTCCTTGACTCGAGGAAGGCGCTTTCACAAGCCTGTTTAAAAAGTCAGTGCCACTGCGATTTCCTTTGTCTGCAGGTCAGTGCCATCTTGTGGCGAAGTCCTTCTCTCAGAGTCCAAGCTTACGCCCGAGTGAGGATAGAGGAAGAGGTCATTTACGGGAAGGGAGAGAGATGCTCTTCACCACAAAGCCTGGGCTAATGGGTTTGCTGGGCTTTGTGACACTCAAATTCTGTACACCGGTACCTAGAGGTTATTTTCTCCAGTCTGAGAGAACAAAAAGAAGACCTTGAAAAAACAAAAGTAGCGGATCTCCGTTTGATAGTCTTTTTTTTCTCCCTCACTAAGAAAATGCATTTGAGTCAGTTTTGTTCCTCATGACTAGTTGCCTTTTTAGGGAAGGGGGGAGCAGAGCCCGGAACTGGATGAAGCCAGCATTTTCCTGGTGGTCAGAAGAGTCAATGCAATTTCCCTGGTGATTTATCTGATAAGGAACATTGTGGGTGTGCTTGGAGGATGTGGTGTTGGGTGGTTCAGGCTAATTGCTTGGACACACCGATCTCATATTTAGTTCACTTTGAAAAATCAAGGCTGAGTAATGCACCCACAAACGCATAGACACAAATGCATGATTTATCTAGGAAATAGAACGTATTTCAATTCAAACTATTAAAAAGTAAAGTCTTCCCAGTTAATAGGGGTTGCCTATAATGTAGCTATTTCATTTCGAAATAACCACTATTGTTTGGCATTAAAATAAAACAACAACACAATAAAATCCCATAACATGAAATCACATGAAACTTACCCTGTTAAAAAATGATTTCCTTTTTTTGAGGGCTATCTTGAATAGAGATTAATTATTAATACAAATATGTTTGTTCGTGCACAATTTCTGGGGATTTTGTGGAGAAATTATCTAAAACATTTTTCACTGGATGTATTTTTATGTGGCTGGAAGAGGGTTATTGTCAGATTATTTTAAATGTACAATGTTTATAGAACAGTAGGCACACATGTGATTTAACTACTTCAGTGATTTAACAGTGAAATTTCACACAAGTGGTCACACCAAGGATGGAACTAGGAAAAACTGAGGAATTACAATTCCTTTGAAGTACAGGACTGATATCCTCCTGCCTGCTCTGTTTCTGTAAGTCACACTGTTCTTGGGCGTTTTCCTACAGTTTTCATCATCACTCCAGCTAGACTTACACTGCCGTGAAAGCAACACGTGAAATGGCTCTGTTCTTTACCAAGAATATGTTTTCATGCGTTATCATTTATGCTAGGAACTGTTTCGGATTTGAGACTATAATTTGGATTTGGGCACTTATGTGTTTTCCAAGAATATTAATGAAGCGTCTCTAAAAGGTCTGTACTGATATGGCCATTGCAGTTTATTGTTTTATTACCTCGGCTTCTATGAAGAGTCCCATACAGGACACATATAAAACTGAGTTCCTGAGACAGTGACCTCACAAAGAAACCTTTGAAAGATTACTGGGCTCAAGAGATTTTTTTTTATGACAAATTTTGTGGTACAAAGTTTGGAAATGCCCATCAGCCTGTTTATATAACTTGAGAAACACCTTTCACTGAAGATCATCT
The DNA here is from genome assembly GCF_000317375.1 of Microtus ochrogaster. Lineage (NCBI taxonomy): Eukaryota > Metazoa > Chordata > Mammalia > Rodentia > Cricetidae > Microtus > Microtus ochrogaster. The sequence continues at coordinate 3,366,761 of NW_004949121.1, read as the reverse complement.
CCAATTCACAAGCCAGAGAGATTGCCAGCCTCCTTTAATGTAAAATTATGAGAGAATTACAATAGGCAAAACAATTTAAATTTCTCTGAAGAGATGGGCTAAATTTTAAGATGATTCCTTCTTCTTTTCTATTTTGAGACAGGGTCTGGGTGGCCCATAGTGACTTCAGACTCAACATTTAACCAAGGACATTCTTGAATTTCTGATTCCCCTGCCTCTGCATCTTGAGCACTGTTATTACAAGTCTATGCTGTGTCATACCTGGTTCGTGTGGCCCCGAACTTGAAATCAAGGCTCTGCACACGCTAGGGAAGCACTACCAACAACAGCCACTTCTCCAGACCTCTTTTCCTATTCCCAAACCAACAATCAGTTGTCTCCTTTCCTAATTGGAATTGATAGATAAAAACACCATCTTTGCCAGGGAGAGATAATTCTGTTTATTTCCTTCTAAAATTTTGTAATAGACTGATATAATACTCTTGGCTAAGATAATGACCTATTCTAATATTCTCTTGGCCAACAGTGTCTCTCTGTCATATACACTGGAAGATAAACTTTACTCATCAAATCTAAGTAAATATTAGTTTTATCACTTATAAAACACATTTTAATAGCCTAGCCCAGTTTTAAAATTTCATGATACAGGACTGGGCTGTGGCTCAGTGGTAAGCTTACCTAGTCTATGTGATCCTTAGCTCTGCAAATACATAATAATAATCACACTTCTGGATGCAGGGGAATACCACTGTCATCCAAACGTTCAGGAGAAGTCCTGAAAGTGGTGTGAGGTCCTGACAAGGGTGAGTTTTCCACATTGGTCATTCAGACAAATCTTGACAGGAACTAATACTCTATGTGAAAATAAGGCACAGATGGATGATATTGATGAGAAATTCTGTGCATTGGGATAGAACTTCCAATGAAATGAGCGGGTTAATGAGTTCATATTGTATGAATTGATTGTATCTGAAGTTTTCCTTTCTGGTATCAACAGAGTGCATAGATCTGAACTATGGGGCCCAAGAATGCAAGGTGCAGTGTAGCATGAGGGGCTGCTTGGTGGAATTTCTGTCCTGCCCTGTACCCCACAGCCAGCAAGCCCCAGAGAAAATCACAAAATATCTCCATAAGTTGTAAAACTGATTGGCCCATTAGCTCAGGCTTCTTATTAGCTCTTATCACTTATATTAAACCCATTATTCTGATCTATGTTAGCCATGTGGCTCAGTACCTTTTTCAGTGGGGCAGGACAATCACATTCTACTTCTTTGGTGGTCTGGGGAGGACTGGGGGGAATGGGCTTCCTCCTTCCCAGAATTCTGTTCTCATTGCCCCACCTCTACTTCTTGTCTGGTTGACCCAGCTATACTTCCTGCCTGGTCAGTCAGCATTTATTCAAAACATGATTGACAGAATACAGACAATTCTCCTGCACCAGTGCAGTGTTATGCTGTTAAATAGTATTGTAGCTAGGAAAATATAGGGGAGAGCACCTGCATCAGAAATGAAACTTAAGAGTATTAAGATTGAGCCAGGCATTGTGTCGCGTGCTTTCAATCCCAGCACTCAGCAGTCAGAGTCAGTTAGATCTGTGAGTTCGAGGTCATCCTGGTCTACAGAGAGAGTTCAAGAACAGCTGGGGCAATACAGAGAAACCCTGTCTTGAAGGGGGGAAGATTAGGATTTTTAGGAATTGAAAAATTTCTGAAAAGTATTATAATTTTTTAGTTCACATAGTAGATGCAGTTAAATAGACAGTTTGACCAAACTCATTAGTATAGTCAAATAGCTCATACCATCATTTTATTTATTTATTTTTTTTGAGAAAATTGACTGGCAGAAGCTGCAATTAACTTGAGCTTAGATAAAAACATAAGAATTCATGTACTAAGGCAAGCGACTAAGACTCTCTTCTGTGAAGATGGTATCTGTTGTAGTTTCTTCTCTGTCGCTGTGATAAACAGGCAACTTAGGGGAAGGAAGTTAAACTTCTTAGCAAAGCATTGGGGGAAGGAAGAGGAGGCACTCGAGCTGGAACTTGAAGCAGAAACCATTGAGGGTGCTGCTTCCTAGCTAGATCGACAACTTTATGCTGGCTTTTCTAAAGAGTTCAGGACCAGGTCCCCAGGGAATGATGTTGCTCACACAAGGCTGGGCTCTCCTGCATCAGTTGACAAGACAATGCCCTGCAGGTATGACCACAGGTCAACTTGATCTTTCCCTCCCCTGAAACTTCCTTCTCTGGTGATTCTAGTCTGTGTCAAGCTGAAAATTAAAGCTAACATGTCTATATTAGTAGTGTTTCTCATAGCTCACAAAAGTCACTTACAGAAGAAAATGTTCATTGTGGATCATAGTTCAGAGAATTACAGTCCTTGAGAGCAGAGAAAGCATGGTGGAGGAAGTGGCTTGGTTAGTAGTCCCCCTCAGAGAGCAGAGAAAGGGGAATGGCAGAGCTCTGAAGGCTGGGTCTTATTCCCTTTTCCGGTCTGGAATCCCAGACCCATCAGAATGGGCTTTTTTTACTCTGTGAATTCTCTCTGGAAATACCCTCACAGGCACACTCAAGGGTGTGCCTCGCTAGCGGTGCTTCTTGATTCTATTAAGTTGACAATAGAAATTAACCATCACAATGTTAAAAATCAATTTGGTAATTTGCTCTTGATCTGAAATAGGATGCTCTTTACTAAAGTTCTCAAAAACTTATTCAGGGAGCTACTTAGAGAATAATTTTCCATCTTGTCAGAAGCTTTTAGTAGATCCAAGATAGCATCAACTCAAATAAATATATAATTGCTTTAAACATAGTCTAAATAAGATCATTTTAGCTATTTGCAGCCTACCTACTTCCATGCCCTAGATTAAATATCCTGACTAACAAAGTACACCTAAACACTGATGCTCTTTTAACCTCTCTGAGAACCGGGCCACCCTGCTGTGAGGCAAGGCCACCTAGTCCTGCAGCATTTCTCTATCTCTCCTTCTCCAAGAATCCTTTTGTCCTCTCTTTCTTCTGAGTGGAAGTACAGATGTCTCTGTAAGGTCTCTTGCTGAGACCTGCATCCCTCCCAAGAACTACTTAGATAAAGCTTGGACCCTCCTTAGTCCTGTTTCCTCCTTGATTGACTCTGAAATCGCACTACATGTCCCAAGCTTCCATTTCAGTTTCAATACACCGTCCATACTCTTTGCCATCACTTATGTCCTTGTGTGCTCAAACCGTCAAATCTCTATCCAGTTTCCTGGATCATTATCAGAACCGAAGCACTATCCGCACACACTCTCAAATCCAATTGATTCTAGATTCGTATATTGTTTTTCTCCTTGAAATCTCTCCCTTAGTTTTAGGTTTTTTTTTCCCCTGGCCTCCATGGCTGTGAATCACTCTGCTAGGGCTGTGTATCACTCTGCTAGAGATTTCTGGCTCCATTTTCCCCCAAGGTGTTCAGTAGCATCCCTCCAACTTAAATTTCCAATTGCTCTCAATCTAGATATTTCAAGAAAAGTACAAATAGCCTTTTCAACCATATTCATTTTCATGATATGCACCCCCACACAGAGACTGGAGTCATCTTGAGCCATTCATACCTTTCTGGATGGGACACTCTCCCCCTCACTGTATTGGCCCACATCTTACTTGCCCATCCTCTCTGTCCTTATAACCCCTGAGCTTCAGTAGAAGCTCCAACTCATTCCTGCTTAACCTCTTCTCAAAGCTGACTTTGCATTCATAGTTACATTCTTAGAGCACACTAGAGTTTCTTCCAGTGCAGGACTTACATTGTTTGCCAGTAATTGTCTGCATGGATCTACAAGTACACTAAGATGTCTCTGAGATAGTCATTTTTGTCCATGTCTCTTTGAGCTTAGCGTGTAGATTAATATCTGACAGGTACCCCAATATAGAAAGTGTGTTGATTCTGTTTTTCCCAATATGTATAAGCTTGAATAACGGATGCTACTGCCTTTGAAAATGCTTACAATGTCTTCTGGGTAAAATGTCTCACAGTTTTTTTTTTTTTTTCTGCTCACTGTATGACCTACTTTAAAAAGCTAAACACTAAGAATTGTGAGTAAGAATGCAGTGTCATAGCCTACATTTTGGATGAGTACGTGATTCAACCATGCTAACTTTTACTTCCAGGCTAACACTTTGAGCGCTTCTCCAAACATTCTTTTTAAAGAGAATTCAAAACAAACCAACAAACAAAATGAAACAAAAACCCCAAATAAATAAATAGTTACCCTTTCATTCCACTTAAATATAGTAACGCCATATTTAGACTCCAAACTAGATTTAAAATAGTAACCATTGAAAATTTAGCTAGCAAATGGAAAAACTTATGTAGGAAGAGTCAGTTTTAGAGGATGCTAACTGAGAGTGGGAGGCTTGCAAAGGGAAGAACGGTAGTCTGTATGTGGAGTCACGCGATACAATATTATGTCTCCTAAGGAATCTCTGCACCATATATAGATATACATTACCACAAAATTTTTAAATAACATAATAATACAAGAGATGATTTGTTGACATGTAAGACACCCATACTTTCTTGAGAAAAAGAATAAAATATACCTGGAAATTTTCAGCAACAGAAAGGATAAGAGATTTTATAAATATCGTATCCTGTACCTTTCTGTCTTTCTTTTTTCTAAAACATGGGGGAAAGAGTATTCCTGCAGTATGAAGCTACAAAGGACAGCATGTATTTCTAAACATGTCTATAATGTTTGCTTGTTAATGGGGTGAAATCATCAACTATTTAGTGCTTACAGGGGGCTCCAGAACTGCAAGTTGAAACACTTTTCCGTTACAGACAAGAAAATAAACACTAAAAGATCAAGTTGCTTGTCTGAAGTCACACAATTAACTTGCTATAAAACATGGCTACAAGTCAGGTATTCTAAGTGTCTATCTGCAAATACATATGGTGTATGATTATCTAGCTATACATATGTATGTATATCACATAAATATGCATTTTAAATGTGGAAAATTAACTTATAAAAATCAATTGTAAAATATCTCTCGAAGTCATCAAAGATATGTATTTAATAGCTTTAATGAGTTGCTTAAGAACAGTACTTAGTAGGTGTCAATTAAATATTGTGGTAGCCTCTTTAGGCACTCAAGATTGTCACTGATTGCTCTTCAAGCAGATGAGGGAGAGGGACTTGATCGGGGGAGGGGGAGGGAAATGGGAGGCGGTGGCGGGGAGGAGGCAGAAATCCTTAATAAATAAATAAATTAAAAAAAACGAAAAAAAAGATTGTCACTGAGTTGTTTGACAAAAATGACTGTGAAGAAACTATTGTAGGTTAATATTTTCAAAACACTTTTCATAAATATAACTGCAGTGTTTCACAACAGTATGCTATTGTTTCATTTTAAACCCCAGATGCTAAGTTATATGCTAACTATTACTGTTCCACAGATGCCAATGCAAAGAAAAGCATTGTCAAAAGTTTCCCCAAACAGAGACATTACCCTTCCCACATCTTTTAAATATTCAGGACTTAAATGTACCACAATTTACCATAGAAATGCTTAATCAATATAGTGACATTTTAGAGGAAACACTACTCACCAAGTAAAACGCTATTTTCCCAGGTACGTACGCCACAACTCCTGCAGCTAATGTATCAGAACCACGCCTCAGCTGAGAGCATGTCAAAGCATTCTAGAAGCCATCCTCCACAAATGAAGCAATTATTAAACTGGATTGACAACCTAACCTCAGAGAAGCCGCAGACCCGCAGACGTGTTCCTCAGCACAATGGTACCCTAGGCACACTTGTTCCCTAATTTGTTTTAGGACTCCCCAGTGATGCACGCCTCTCGCCCTTTCAGATCCACATTCCTTTAGAGCTGATGATAGTGAATCCTGGGGAACTGGGAATTAGCCAGCTTCATCTTGTAACATGCATAAAATCCAACTTAATTTCCCAGGTGAGCATTTTATAATAATGCCTACAGTAGAGGTGGTCCTTATTGTTTCTGTCCCCAGAAGCGGTGCTTCCTCTGCCAGAAAGGGAATCCATGCAATGGAAACAAATTTGCTCTATTATGTATTACAAATGTAATGATGATTAGTCTCCAGTTCTTTTGGGGACTGGAGGTAAGAGCCCACCTATATTTATGCTGGCCTTTTTATACAGCATATGTCTGAAATTTTCAATTCTATATAGTCTTCCAAACGAGGAATTGTTAATCATTTGCTCCTTTCATATATCCTTAATATTTTATACCAAAAGGTGTTTTATATAAAGTGTTATTGACTCTGTGTGTGTGTGTGTGTGTGTGTGTGTTGTGTAAGGTGTTTTCATGTGCCTGTTTGCTTGTACATGTATGTGTACAGGCCAGAGGTTGACTTCAGCTGTCTTCCTCTGTCACTGTCCACCTTAGTCTTTGAGACAGGGTCTGTCATTGAACCTGGAGTCCACTGTTTCAGCTATGCTGACTGGCCAGTGAGCCCGCAGGATCCTTGTCTTATTATGTGTGCATATGGCATGCTCAGCTTTAATACGCCTGCTGAGGATCCAACCTTGGGTTGTCATGTTTGAGCAGCAAGCAGGTTACCACTGACCCTTTTTTCTTATTAGGCTTGCACGTTTATGGACATCCTGGGAAGAAAAGCAGGTAAGTTCAGAGTCATGTCAATGCCACACGAGTCTTAATTTTCGATATGCTAATATTATCAAAAAGAAAAACAAATGTATGAAAAAGGAAAAAATTTTGTATTTATTATATTATCATGGGATAGTCATTATCCCAGGTGAATATAAATATTATTGAATGGGATAATAGATAATGTACTGTGAACTTATTCACACTAATAATAATAGTGGGTAATAGAGTAAATACTTATGAGCTATTATTTATGGATAATTTACATTGGTATAGTTTTTTTGTATATTGATACAAGTTCAAATTATATTTGTTATTTCTGTTTACAATGTTTGTACACCTATGCAAAGTTATTTGTCAGATTGTATACACACATGTTTCTCCCCTTGTTTAAGACATTTTGTATATAGATACAACTTTTAGGATATATTTGCATATTGTATTATATTTTATTCTTACCTCTGATCAAGATACTTATACACTGTTTACATTTTGAGGTCATTGTCCTCATTTGCTACACATTTGTTTACAGATTATTTAATATTCGGATATGAAGTCTTAGTCCTTAAGTTATATAGGTATTAAATATTATAGGTCAATAGTTATTCATGTTTGTTTAACATATAGTCAGATTATTTAAGTTCTTTAGAGATTGTATTCTGCCTAGATAGGTAATCTTCAACCACTTCAAGAATCTGTAGACCATGGTATTTAAATAACTTAGGATTCTGTTGACATGAGACATGATTGCTTCTGACAGCACCAATCTATTCCCAAGAGAGTATCGAACACCAAAGACACTCCACTAGGAGTTTGTTTTCTTCTTGGCACAATTGGCCTCTGGGCAAGGAACTGCCCATGCCTCAACCACTGACAAAGTACATGGTATCTGGACTGGATAGGCAGGACACAAGGAGAAGGACTGCCAAACCTTGCCAAGACAGGGCAAGATGGTTCTGAAAGTCTTTTCTGCTTCTGAAAATAGTCTGTCTGAAAATAACACTAGGCCTTAGCCAAAATTGGTTGCTTCAACATAGCAAATGAGACTTTGGGTGATTACTCAGGTAGCCAAGTTGTTTCCGTCATATACTGCTTGCTTTGGAAACTGCTTGATTACACTTCCTGCCTACTCAAGTAATATTATTTTCTTTCTCAGGTCTTCTATAGGGTTGAAGATTAGATAGTCTTAGTTAGCTTCCTCTTATGATTTAGCCGAGTCAATTTCCAATACAAGACTCTTCAGAATACAATGTTTATTAAAACATTTATCATGTGTTCCTTGCTTAATATTGTTTATGTTGGTTGTAATTTTATACTTGATACCTGTTCCTATTGTATATAGTTTTGTATTGGGTTTGGATAGCTCTTATTTAGACAAATGGGGGAGGTGATAGGGAATCTTTGTCAACCAATTATCTTCAAGAGGTGAGACCAAGTTAGGGTGTAGTTTTCTGGGATCAGGGAAAAAAAAACATGCAGCCCAGGTGCGTTTTCTCTGTGTGGTTCCCTTGCAGCACAGCTGATCTTGGACTACTCATTCCTGTTTTGTGAGTTTGCTCCTAATAATAAATAAAATATAATGATTTTGTCTTTTAGCTGGCCTGCTTATTTCTTGAACCGAGATAATTCAATACAGGAGCATGTAACGCAACCTGCCTTTTTGGAAGACATCCATCAAGGATGCCACTAAGAAGCTGTTTGAAAACCACTGCTGGAGGGTGTGTGTGTGTGGCTGTGCAAGGGACGGGGGAATAGGCCTATCTGCCAACACATAGTATGTAACTACATACTAGCTGGTGTTAAGACAGCCTAAGACCAAGTCCTTGTTTGCTAAGCCCTTGTTTCCAAAAAGACATTCTTCTTAACATCTTCCCTCACTGCAAGATCACAGGACCCTGCTAGGGACCTGCTGTGTTCAGCTACTGGGATGAATATAGTGTTTTTGAACTGGAGCTCAGAAGAATCAGTTCATATTCTTTTGAAGTTCTTGGATCACTTGGCCTAGTGGAATGGCATGCGCCACAGTTCCCTGAAGTACTGAATGTTAGATTAGCAGAAACAGGCCAAGGTCTCCTGATCTCCGAGGGAACAGCTAGCACTTGCAGCCCCATGGGTTAGATAACGTGCTGCATTGTTCCCAAGGGATAAAAGTCATCTTCAGTTGACACAATGCCTTCAGTCCTACAGTCCTGCCTGTAGCAGGCAATGCCACAGATTGTCATCATGATAGAGAGGGAAATACACTGTTAGGACAGGCTACATCCTGAGACATGCAGCTCTACCGTGCTGCCGTCACAGAGAAAGAAGCCTACAGTGTTTGCTAACTGATAATTGGCCAAATACTGAGGCAATCTTGCTAAAATGATGCAGATCTTGACAGGCTTAAAAGTGGAAATCAAGCTGTGATACAAAGGGTCTGACAGGGTTTGTCTGTTTCTGGTTGTTTTTTTTTTATGTTATCTTTACGTTTTTTAAGACAACAGTTACACACACACACACACACACACACACACACACACACACCCTTCCTTTCCACTTCACCCTCATTCCCCAGGTTCCCCAGGTCCATGTTTCTTGCTCTCAAGCACACTACCCTTGGAGTTGAAGTTGGTCCCATTGTCTGTCTTGCATGGCGCGTCACAGCGTGCTTCCCCCAGGTTTAAGTCAACTTCCCACCTAGACTTCTCCACGTGAGAGAGGCAAGAAAGAGATGTTCTGTTTGGAATTTGCATTGCTTTCCCCTTTCCCCCTCCCCCACCCCACACACAAACAGAAGGTCTCAGAAAAAAAAAGCCCATTCTCACACAGCCGAGAACAGGACAGGTAAACATCTGTGGGACCCCTAAGTTAACTCCTGGAACCAGAGCACAGGGTGCCAGGACACATCCCGAACCCAAGAACTGATCCCTGGGGCCTCCGATTGGGATGTCCCTAAGCCGGGCTATGGTGGCCCGGGAGCAAGCGATCTTGAGCCGGGTCTCCCGGGTTTGGGGACAGTCACGTGTTCTCGAGGCGCTTCTAAAACCCTGACGGCTCGGGGCCCCTCCTTCTCACGGCCGCCTCCAGGTCCTGCTCCTGCCGCCGCCGCCGCCGCGAGCAGAAGCGACCGCACTCAGCCGCGTACCCCGGAGTCCAGGCAACCACGGCGGCTGGGGCATCCCGAGGTACCCACTCCAGGCCTCGCCTGCCTCTACCGGAATTCCGCATCCCTGTCCTGGGTCCTGGAGCATCTTGCGGTTTCCAAGAGGGTGGGGTGCGGACCCGGAGGTAGCGCGATTGGGAAACGGGATGGAGGTGGAGAAACCGCAGTTGTCAGGCGGGAAGGGAGAGCAAGGGGTATGGTCGCAGCTGAACCTTTCCTTGTTTGGCAGGTTCCTCCTGTGCCAAACTCGCGGTGGAGCAGGCTCCTGCTAGATCCTATCCGATACTCTCAAAAGGGTCCCGAGGATGGGGAGGAGGGATGGACGAAGCGCGGTCCCCGGCTGGGTGGGTGCCTGGGGTGCAGCCTGGTGGGCGTCTGAGGTGGGGGGAACCACAGCAAACGAGGTGCCCAGGCCGGCTACCAGCCCTAGCCGAGCTCTGGCGGTGCTCAAGACCCTACCAGCTCCTTGGGTGATCAGATGCCTCCTTGTCCCACAGCTGGCCACACACTGGGAGACTGCTGTGCACTTAGGTTTGCAAGGTGACCAGCAGGAAATAGCCATCCACACACCTGAATTCCAGAAAAGGGAATGCTTATTCCTGCGTTTACAGACCTGTACTTTAGCGATTCAAAGAACATCTTGTTAGATGGAACATCTTGTTAGAATTGGGGGTGGGGGTGTCCTGTAATCTGTGACAACAGCCTGAGACTGAATGCATTTCAAGTTTCAGATGGCTCAAGGAGAAAGAGACTGTGTTCTTAAGAGTCTAGAATGGGTAGAACAGTCGTGGGTACCTGCATGTTTGTTAATTCAACAGGACTATGTTTATTTGTCCAGGGCCAATTTTTGCAGGATTTTGCCTTGCAAAACAACACACCACGAGTATACGTGGAGACATAGAATCGTGCCATCTCTGCAAGACCACAGCAAACAGGCAGTTGATAGTTTATCACTAGAGGGGATCTACATATATTTCATATTTCTGCATGGTTGATACCTTTTGCGAGAATGATACACATTTTTATTAAGCAGGGGAGTACTGTAGCAGAGAAACCTTGCTTACATGTATGGATCCGTCTCTCTCTATCCTTTGGCTCACTGTGGTTTCTCCTCTTGCTACTTTTAAGAACTTACTTATCTACTTTCTCAGCACCCTTAATGTTCATTCTGACATTAGTTGTGTCACATACAGATCAGTTTATGAGAAAATTGCAATGAATACTCACAGATATGACTTCTGTAAAGTTGCCACAGTTTAACGAACACCCCCCACCCCTCCTCCATTGTGTTACTCAGGAAACTGAACTTGAGCATTTCAGGAGGGAAATTGGGATGGTGAGAAAAAGAACAGAGTAGAAATGAAGAACTCATGTGGTCTGAATCGCAATAATTCTTTCTGCAATAATATTTCTTCATGCAGTTGTTAAAGCATCCTGTCTTCATGACTTCCAGCATCATCTAAGATGGATTAAGGCTCTCTTATGACGTTGCTTTCATCATCTATAAAATATTTATCTGCATAAAGCCATGCTGTAAGGAGTTGATTATTGCACTGATGAAAAGCAGAGGATTGTTACGTAGACTGAGATTTCTGTGACTCACTTGCTTTTTTTTAAAAAAAATAAACAAAACAACAACAAAAAAACAGGAGAAAGTACAGGGGTGAGTGTAAGCAAGATCTTTGATTTGTTATTTATCTATTCATTTTGTTTCAAAGTAGCTCCCCGGCTTCGCATTTTCAGCTGTAAAACGGATGACTTTCCAGCCAATGCCTAGTGGTTAAACTGTCCTCTAAGTGCAAGGAGGCAGTTTTAAAGAAACCAATTAATGTGTCCTCCCACCCATGTTGCGGCCTCTATAATTTGGCTGTGAGAAGTCATTCAGGGAAGTGAAGATTTGCAGAAGGTACTCCTGTTCAGAGTACCTGCTGTCACGTGTGTGGAAGTGCCGTTGTGTGACGGTGGATGGTGAGGCCCCCTTCTCAGCACAGTGTACTCGGAACAGTGTGCTGACCGTATCTGGTATTCAGTCAAGGCTTGTTTAATGACAAGGAGTAACATCCACTAAAGTGGCCTCCATCTTAAAATAGTCTTTGGTATCTACTTAAAATAAAAGAATAATTTAGGAAAGAAATGTGGCTGTCCATTTTCCCCAGTGTCCAGTAAATCCTTCATCTGGTATTTTTTTTTTTGATCTGTCATGAAATGAGTAGTTTTTTTTTGTTGTTATTTGGTAAATGCACAGAATTTCCACATATTCAAAGCAAGCATGTTTTAGTCAAGCTGTGTAATCTGGTATACATCTTCACTTTACTAAAAAGAATTGTAACATTTTGAGCAATTTTAGTTTCTTGTTGACCATGTGTCATTATCAATGAAGATACTGCATTTGAGTAGTTGAAGGGCTAAACTATGGTTATTGTCTATATAGGTATCTCATTTCAGACTATTTAAAACTCCCGATTTCAGTGGGTGTATATATACATACACACGTAGACATACAAACACATAGGCATACTGTATCCTGAGAATTCACAGAGCCATTCATTTCTGTTATTGTAAATCTAGGAACATTAAGCTACCTGTCTAAAATGATTAGTAACAAATATTTACTTAGTATCCAATAGAGCTGATATGCCTTATTATACTTCTCACTATTGGTAAAATAATGAATAACCTCCCCGTTTCTGACTTAACCTAATCAAAAGATGGGATGTCATGTTTTAGCAATAATATGACTTTTGACCCCAAACTCTATGCGTGTATAGGCCTATGTAAGTATCCGCTTGTGCTGGATCCTGAACCTTGTGCCTCACACATGCTAGACAGACAAGCCTTCTGCAAAAGGACTGGAGCCTCAGGCCTTCAAAATCATATTTTTTGTTGCAGAAAAAAACAGCTACATTTCTTTATTCTCTAAGAAATTGACAGCAATTTTATTCTGAATGTTATATAGCAAGAAAGCACAAAGCTATTGTAGATGTCTGTGTCCCATTTGTCCCTTATCCTTGCTTCTTTGGTCATAGAAGAAAAATCCAATTAGTGACTACTGACCTACCACACGTTTAAGAGAAAAGGGTTGATTCAAAAAAGTGAGTCAAAAGTACAGGCAGGCAGAGGAGTATTGTTACAAACAGCCCGTGCACATCCCAAGTATAAATAGGATCATGAACAAGCCACAAAGGACCCAGCGGTGGGTCACCAGAACTCAGGAAATGGGGTTGAAGCTCCAGTCAAGGCCGCTTTCATTAGAAGCGCACTGACTTCCCTACAGCGGTGGCTGGAAAGCTATTGTCTGGTCATATGGTGAGTAGGATGATTCAGGGGACCGTGTGAGTCACTGTTGTGCCAGCTATCCTCTTTCCCTCGAGTCAGAACCCATGGAAACTGATGGTTAGGGTCTAAGACAAATGCACACAGTCTGGAGCTTCTGGTTTAATTTTCTTTGGAGGGGTGTGGTTAGTTTCAGAAAGTTGTTCCAGCAGCGTGGAGTCGGTGGTAGTGCACAGGGCATCCAACTTTTCTTAAACAGTAATAGCTATGAGAATATGACTGTGAGTGAAAGCAAGTTAGTCTTGGTTTAAAATGTTATCTGTGACTAGAAGCATCCTAGTTTGGAAATGTATTGAATCAGGAGCCATAGGTCCATCAGAAATTGAAGAGAACATTGCTTACTCCTACTATTTTAGTAATTTTCATTTACTACTGCAGAAGTAAGTAAGTAAATGTATGTTGGTATATAATAAAAGTCTTTCTTAACTATGTGTATGAGTGTATACTAACATCTATTTATCTACCTATCAATCGTCTATCAATCACCTATCTATTATCTGCCAATCATCTATGAATGTATCATCTATCTATGCATCTGTGTATCTATCTACCTATGTATCTATCTACCCATGCATATATGTATGATGTATTATCTATCTATCTATCTATCTATCTATCTATCTATCTATCTATCATTCTTTCATTCTATAGCACTATATATTTACCAGTTAATTAGTGATTGTATGAGTTTTCACTAGGAAATTATTGTTTGAAAACAGAAAGTATGTTACCATGTCTATACTCCCAGGACTTCAGGAGCTGAAACAGGAAAATGGGATGCTCAAGACTAGCCTGGGCAACATAGTGAAAACCTATTTCAAAAAAGTTCTCAGTTAGAGAGAGAGAGAAAGAGAGAGAGAGAGAGAGAGAGAGAGAGAGAGAGAGAGAGAGAGAGAGAAAATTTTTTTTCCTTGTGCTAATGTATTAGAGGCTACTTATCCCTACACTGAGCAGTATCCAAATCTCTAATCTACGGAGATGAAGGGGTATGTAATACAGTATTACTGTCACTGTTTCATTTGATGCAAAAATCATAAGAGGTCTCATTAGTTTCACTTCTATGTCTAAAATTAAAATATTATTCTTCCTGGAAACAAGATTAACTCATGGGATCTTTCTTGAAATGACATTTATGAGTAATTTTTAGATTAAAAAGCAAACAGGCAATCTGTTTTCCAACAGAACTGCTGGTCAACCCACGGTTCAAGTCCATGAGACTGAGAACTAATCCTGAGTTATTCGGTCAGCTTTTCGAGCCTTTGATGAATGAATATTGCATACACCTAGGTTTGGGATGAGGCTGCATGTGTAGGGAGTTTAAATTTGAGCACTGCACAAACTAGACCACAGTTTGATCACTAGATTTTTTTTTCTCTGAGATGTTTTTATCCACACATAAGTTTGACAGCCAGTGATAAAGCCATTGTGGCATGTGATGTGGTAGGTGCCACGAAGAGTAAGGAGCAGCTTGTATTTCCCATGGCTTGGGAGCAAATGCAGTAAACTGGAGGCATTATGATGGCCACGTGATGCAGACTACAACACCAGTGTCCAAGAGATGTAATCTCACTGAATGGACATTCTAAGGAGATCACATCCAACTTCACAGAAAGGGGACACTTTAGGAAAGGTGACCTAAAAATATTCTTATTAGCGTATAGTAATTAATCATAACAAGGAGATTCATCATCACATTTTCACACAGCTACATAATACGTTTTTATCATGTTACTCCCAGCTCCTTCTCTCTCCCCTCTTCCTTTTCCTCAGCTACCTCCACTCCAGTTTTCTGTGATGTGTGTATGTGTGTGTACACCTGCGTGGATATGTATGTATCCCAGTGAGTTTTCTAAGCCATGAGAGGAGATTTGCTTATAGGGGAAGAGACACTTTCCAACGGCTACCTCTCTGCCATCAATCATTAACTGCTTAGAAATCCCGAGGTAGGGTTGGGGTTCCAGAAACCTCTCTTCCGTCTTCAGCAGGGTATGGTCAGGCCCCTTCTTGGACAGAAAGTCATTGCTTGCGCAGGTAATCATAGCTGCTAAAAGCTCAAGAGAGCAACAACCGTGACATGCTCTGACATCCATCAGCACGCCATACCACTCTCCCACTTACTCTTTCTGCCCCTTCTTCTACAATATTCCCTGACACTTAGAGACAGTAACATAGATGCAAGCTTTTGGTTTGATCTCCATAGATAGAAAATAATTTTGAAAGGTAGGATTATAGGCTAATATCATACTTTTGACATCTTGACCAGAGAATAATAGTATTAGGCTACTATACAATACATATCTTAAAATTTTTTTCTGCATTTTTCTTTTTTATTTCTTCTTATGTTATTTCTGAAATAAATTTGAACAACAAACTCTATGACTTGAGCAGAAGATAACAGTGTGTAAAACTGGTGATAGATTGAAGCTTTCTGTAATTATTATTGCTGACTTTGTACCAAATGTACAACCAAATCAAGCGTCCTTTATGGTCTTAGAGTTCTGTGAGGGAATGGGGGAAAGCTATAGCATTTAGCTTTGTTCCGAGGACTTGAAGTTAGAGTAGTGTGTGACTTTACTTCAAGCTGCTAACGGACATGGTCTTATTCCAAGCAGGACTGCAGTATGGATTTTGAACTCGAAGAGCATCCTAACAAGACGGTTGTCGCGGAGAATAGTACTGTGGCTGCTCAGAAAGCCGCCTCCCCGGTCTGGGATGACTACAGGGGTACAGAGAACAATACCGCGGCTGCCCGGAATGCTGCCTTTCCTGTCTGGGATGACTACAGGGGCAGCGTAGACGATTTACAATACTTTCTGATTGGTCTCTATACATTTGTAAGTCTTCTTGGCTTTATGGGAAACCTACTTATTTTAATGGCCGTTATGAAAAAGCGCAATCAGAAGACTACCGTGAACTTTCTCATAGGCAACCTGGCCTTCTCCGATATCCTGGTAGTGCTGTTCTGCTCCCCTTTCACACTGACCTCTGTCTTGTTGGATCAGTGGATGTTCGGCAAAGCCATGTGCCACATTATGCCTTTCCTTCAGTGTGTGTCCGTCCTCGTTTCGACTCTGATTTTAATATCAATTGCCATTGTTAGGTACCATATGATAAAACATCCCATATCTAACAATTTAACAGCAAACCATGGCTACTTTCTGATAGCTACTGTCTGGACCCTGGGCTTTGCTATCTGTTCTCCCCTCCCCGTGTTTCACAGTCTTGTGGAACTTAAGGAAACCTTTGGCTCAGCCTTACTGAGCAGCAAGTATCTGTGTGTTGAGTCATGGCCTTCTGATTCGTACAGAATTGCTTTCACAATCTCTTTATTGTTAGTTCAGTATATTCTGCCTTTAGTTTGTTTAACGGTAAGTCATACTAGTGTCTGCAGGAGTATAAGCTGTGGATTGTCTCACAAAGAAAACAGACTGGAAGAAAATGAGATGATCAACTTAACTCTTCATCCTTCCAAAAAAAGTGGGAACCAGACAAAACCCCCCAGCAGTCAAAAGTGGAATTACTCATTCATCAGAAAGCACCGAAGAAGGTACAGCAAGAAGACAGCATGTGTCTTACCCGCTCCGGCAGGACCCTCCCTGGAGCACCACCCAACAGTTCCGGAAAACCTGGGCTCGGTCAGAAGTCAGCTCTCTTCATCCAGTAAGGTTATCCCAGGAGTCCCAACCTGCTTCGACGTGAAACCTGAAGAAAACTCAGATGCTCGTGAGATGAGAGTCAAGCGCTCCATCACGAGAATAAAGAAGAGATCTCGAAGTGTTTTCTACAGACTGACCGTACTGATACTAGTGTTTGCTGTGAGCTGGATGCCACTCCACCTTTTCCATGTGGTGACTGATTTCAATGATAACCTCATCTCCAACAGACATTTCAAATTGGTATACTGCATTTGTCACTTGCTAGGCATGATGTCCTGCTGTCTTAATCCAATCCTATACGGATTTCTTAATAATGGGATCAAAGCAGACTTGAGAGCCCTTATACACTGCCTTCACATGTCCTGATTCCTTGTTTACTAAGGGAAGGAGAAATATTAAGATTGTCTAAAATACATCTGTACTAATGATGTATGTATTCATTTAATTTACATGAAAGTGTCCTGGATCTTAATGCCAGTCCATAATGTCTGTAAGATAATTTTAATGTTATAATATGGTTAATTCAGTTGGTTGTACAGAGTCAATGTCAATCTAATCCGTGACTTCATGTTTTAAAGTAGTTACATTTCATGTCATTGGTGATAAATGGGTAATACTTTTTGTTTGATGTAAAAGTGATAGCTAACTAAATTGATATTTTGTACAAAAATGTAAGGAGCCAAATGATTCTTACAAGAGAGAATATTTAATATAGATTTAAGGACTTTCTATTATCTAGATATCCTCATTTCTATTTCACAGGCTTCTTAATAATTTTTGTAAAGTACAAAAATATTTAATATGCCCCCAAACTCTAAACTCTACTATAAATGTATGCTTAAATCACGATTATAAATTTACAGGACAGTGATTCTCTCCTGTTATTAAAGATTGGTGAAATTATCAGTCTAACCTGGATGTACTACTACTACGATTAATAATTATCAAATACAAATAGGTTTTAAATCTTGTTTAGATTTACATCACAATAAAAACTATCAAATAAAAGTTGCTTTCATATTCTCTTCATGTTCTAAAATGTGAAGTCTCAAAGGTGTCTGTACTTACAATTATTAAATAACTTCTAAGACTATTCTAAAACTTCACAGAGGATGTGATTAGTTAACTGTTTGTTAATATAAAATAAAAGTAAATAACAGATTTCATGTTATTTCTACATTGTGTGTGTGTGTTAGGTATCATGCTGTCTCGCTAAAATGAAGGTAATCTCATTTGTTGATTTTTTTTCATTTGAGCTCATTTGATGATGCTACAGTTATTTGTTTGATTGGTTTTTCTTTGCAGAACTGGGTATGGAATGGAAGGCCTTCTGCATGCTAGCAAGTGCTTTGCCTCTGATCCCTAGCCAGGGCTAAATCCCTATAAAAATAATGGATTATTTGCACTTGTAAGTCAGATGCATAAATAGTATTGATGTTTCAGTACTTATTATTGACTTAAGAATTCCCCTTTATTGATTCCTGTTAACCACAAAGGAAAACAATAAAAACAAACAACCACCCACAGAAAGGCTCTTTAGGTTTGCAAGTAACAGGCAATTCTTGTGTTTATTCAATTAAAAGTCCCTAATTTTTCTGTCTGCACTGTTTTTCAATCCTCAAAAAGATCCGTGCACAGAAGAAACTTCTCTGCTTTGCTATGGTACAGAAAATGGTGCCGGGTCCCAAGGTGGTCTCTGATGGCTCCTGCTGGGCTACAGCAGAAGTTTCTGTGCCTCGCCAGCCTTTTTCTGTTATGTAATGTATGGTCCCTTAGTGAGGTTGGAGCTTAATCCTCAGTCCCATAAGCCACCTCTGTAACCAGAGGATAACATTGGTCTTGAATCTCAGCCACACTTAACTGTACCAGTCCAAGCTTAGGCTGTCAATCTTCTTTTAGAATCTTGCTCTGCAGTCGGGGACCTCACCCTTTATCAAGTCTGGGAACTGATAGGACACTTGACATTCATCCTTGAGATTCATGAGAACTAATGACATTCTCACACGAATCTCAAAGAACTGGTATCGGCAGCATGGCTTCCATGGGCCTAATGTCTGCCCTACCGCCCTTCAGTATCTAGCTCATGTCTGCACGTCAGCATGCTGCTCTCCTCTCTTCTCCTTCCGAAGACAACCACAGCCACATGCCATCTTACTTTTCCTGTAAGGTATCTGGAGTCACCTTAATGTCTTTCCCTGTGTGTTTGCACCACTACCGAAAAGGGGAGAAACCCAAGTTGGTTTGACTTTCCTCCCCCTCCTCTTTTTTAACCCTAAGGCTTCTGCTTATTTTCTTTTCCTGATCAGATCTCTTTCACTATATCTTCCTCCTTCTCTGTGCTGTATGTGGCTTCCACTAAAGCTGTGTTTAGAACTACCAGGTTTGTCTTCAGAAGCCAGGCTTCTATTGTAAAAACCATGTTGCAGTGTTTGGATCAACTAAGGTCTCACTGTGGACAAAGGAGAGTCTTAGCAAGAGAACGGGCTCTCATTTAAAGCACTAAACATTCTCACTTTCTCCAGGGTAGCCAAGTTCAAGGTTTGCTGCTAGGTGAAATGGAAAACAATACCAACAAGGCCAAAGATAAATCCGTGTGGACACATTCCATTCCCTTAGAGAACCTATAAGCAGAAAATGTACAGTAACTGCTACGCTTCTCCAAATTTATAGTTGCTGATTGATGAACTTGTTAAACTAAGTAAACTAATTTGAGGCGGGTAAACTATTGAACCCAAAGGAAGTGATTTATCTTCCCTAGCTAGGACTAAATGTTCTTAATAATTGAAAGTTCAGGAGTTTCAGTGGATTGTTGGCTAGGAGCCACTGAAGCTGGGACTCATGCTTTCAGAGCATTATCATGAGTGATAATTTCTTCCGTGAAGCCCCGCTTAGTGAGCTCGGCACTCTCCCTTCAGTTATCTCTCCATTGCTCACGGCTGATTACATTACTGTGTTTCCATTCTCTGCGGGATCTGGCATCATTGCTGGTTCAATAGCATCCTCCTAAAACCATGACCGGGGAAGTAGATGGAGTTGAAATTATAAAACAGTCAACCTTATTACCTCTTAACAATTACTCAAAAATATTTAATCCAGGAAGCAGGTTCAATTGAGTTTTGTGGTTATTTTGATTACCCCTGCTGTCTGCTACCCATTACAGTGCGTAACAAAATGCTGCGTGGCAGAGGATTAAAGCTGAAGGGAGGGCAAAGAGCAACAGGAACGAACGAGGTGTGAGGAGCTCCAGGTTAAGATGGTTCTAGCTAAGTACATGACCACTAAAGACCTGCAGCCCTAGGCTCAGCTTAGCCTCTTTAACTCATGGGGGAATTTAATAGCCACTGTTTTAAGCTGTGCTTTATTAAGGGGGTAGTGGAGACTCTTCAGTATTTTTGGCAGCAGGTCAGTTACTCACACCTCTCTGACTTTCATGTGATCCCTTGCCACATGACACCTTTCATCATATGGAGTGGCAGCATGAACACTTTTGCCAGATGCCAGCACTTGGCACTGCACTTCTAACCTGCACAACTGTGAGCAGTATGTTTCTTTACAGTTATCCCTGCTTGGAATGACAGAAGCCAGACTAAAACATAAACGGTTGACAGGCCTCCCCTGAGTACTTGGGATGTGTAACTGTGTAATCAAATTATCGTTATTTAGTGGGCCCTTAAACAATGGAGATATGACTGAGCAAAGGCTGTTTAACTCACAAAGTGGAGCTCCACAGAAGTGCTTAGAGCTCATAACATTTTTCTTAAACCATTCATCTCCATCTTATTCACTGCTCCCAAGAAAAACAAGAAGAGACCTAGAGAACACCTGCTCATTTGGTATTTTCCTTCTGAGAAACAGAAGATCAATGACAAGAAGTATTAAAAAAAAGAGAGAGATGTCTTGATAGAAGGAGCCATTATGGGGCTAGCAAGAAACCTGGCACTAGGGAAATTCCCAGGAATCCACAAGGATGACCCCAGCTAAGACTCTAAGCAATAGTGGAGAGGGTGCCCCATCTGGCTTTGCCCTGTAGTCAGATTGACAACTATCTTAAATGTCATCATAGAACCTTCCCCTATCAACTGATGGAAAAGGGTAAAGACCCACAGCGGAACACTGGGCTGAGCTCCCAAAGTCCAGTCAAAGAATGGGAGGAGTGAGAATACAAGCAAAGAGGTGAAGACCATGATGGACACACCCACTGAAACAGTCTACCTGAGCTAATGGGAGCTCAGCAACTCCAGCCTGACAGGCAAAGAACCAGCATAGTACCAAACTAGGCCCTCAGTGACATTTGTATGTCTGGCGCAAAAAACAAGCAATTACCTTATTTGCATACACATATTCAAGAACAGTGCTGACTATTATGAAGTTGATCACTACCTCGGGCCAGTGTTTTCTTAGGTGGTTATGGAAGTTTTAAGAGACACAAGTAGGTTCTGTTTAAGTGTTTATTAAAATGGTATTTATTATTTTTATCTCTTCTTTAAACGGAGCAGTTTTGTGAGTGCACACGGGCACATTTTGCGAAAGATCATATATAGCTAACACAATCTGAAACATGTGTCTGCAAGTCAGCAGGGCCGTTAATAAAGCCTTTAGCAGGACACCACAACCCACAGCTTCGGACCACTGTGCATGGCAACAATGTGAGCCACTTTTTACATCTCTAAGGCTGCAGAGATCCGTCATTAGTTAAGAAATCATGCTGCTCTTCCAGGGTGTCCGATTTCGGTTCCTAGCACCCAGGTCAGGCAGCTTAACTATAACTCTAGTGCCAGGCAAGGCAATGCATCACTCTCTTTTGGACTGTAAAGGCACCCAAACACACAGACATACACACACGAAAAAACCTAAATAAAATATGTCTTTAAAAAGACATTGACTAAATCACAAATTAATGAGGAGAGTAAGTATGATAGATTATAACTATAAAACTGGCTTATCCAACAATTTTAATGAGATGAACTATTTAATTAAAACTTTGTATAGCATACTAAGATAGCTCTCTGTGTAAATACAATACTGTGTTTAAGGTTTATTTTTATATTTACTTATTTCTATGTGTGTGGGTACAGATGTGCACTAGCACACAGTGGAGGTCAGAGGACACCTGGAGGTCAGGCTCTCCGCCCACCATGTGGATCCCAGAGTGTGAGCACAAGCCACAGGCTTGGGGGCAAGCATCTCTACCTGCTGGGCTATTTACCCCTTCCTAAGAAAATATTGTTAAATATAGTAAGTAACTGGACCATTTTGCTATTTGGTAATTGATTATTTAAATTCAATTAAAGCTTTCAGAGAGATGTTCTGTGAATAAAAGCCTAAAATTCCAAGGTATTTAGCAATTTAGAACTAAAATACAAAAACATATCTTAAGATCCGTAATTATGTATGCGACTTGAAAGCTTCAAAAATTAGCTTGTGAGACAGGTTTGTAGAAATATTTTAGCATACTATTTACTTCATAAATCCTTTTTAGCCGCTAAATATTCAGGTTAAAGCAATCTACTATCAAATAGTATTTTTATTTGTAAACTTGGAACATTATTTCAGCTTATATGAAGAAAATTCAATATCATGTGTAAATCTAAAAGCCATCAAAGTCCATTCAGAGTGGCAGTGCGTGTTGGCAGAATGTACCACTTGAGTTACACTTCCGTTCAGTGACAGAACACCATGACCAAGGGACTTACTAGGATTCGTGCTCCAGAGGAGAGTCCGTCATGGCAGCAGGCAGCCCAAGCAGGAAACCGCGAGAGCACTCTATAACTGCAGCTGTGATGTGAGAGTCCCTGGAAGGGAGCGGGGCTACAGACTCTCACAGCTCACCTCCATCGACATCTTCCTCCAGCAACGCTGCACCTCCTCATAGTACCCGGAACTACGTTCCCGGAACATAGTACCCTCAGCTGCGCACCAAGAGCGCAATGCCTCTCGGGGCAATTCTCATTCAGATGGGGCCAATATTCCCCCTAGGAGGTAGGGAATATTGCTCAAAGTCAGTTCAAATATAATATCCATCCTTGTCAAATGAATACTTTAGCGCAGTAAGCTCCACCTCGGATAGTTTCTATAGACACCGCTGTTGTACACATTTACATAGCCCTGGATGAAAAGCTCGTGTGGCAATCCAGGGGACAGAAGCAAAGCCCACTAAGGCCCTCACCATCCCGCCCAGGATTCTACCCACTTGCTCTCAGCGTCTGCTCTGGACTTCTGGCTTGGCCTTTCCACATTCGATACTAGCCATCTGGAATCCTCTTTCTCAATTATCTGCCTTTGTTTCTTATACTACATTTTTTCCATTTTCCATATCACTTTTTAAAAATTTCTTTTTACATCCAGAGTAAAACTGGGACAAACGACTCATACTTTCATTTTGAAGATTCTTAAGAAGAAGAATGGATTCTGATCAAAAGAGACTTGATTTTCTTTTTTTCCACTGACCATAATGGAAAGATGTAATTCTGTTTAAGCCTGTTCTTTAGTTGAAGCACTGGCTTCTTCAGATCACTGCATTGTCCTGGAAGGACAGAAGCAGCAAAGCTCTGAATTCACATTCATCTTCCAATTCCTGTCCCATATTGTCTACTTTTTCTGTCTTTATTACACACACACACACACACACACACACACACACACACACACACACACACCAAACCAAAAAAAAAAAACCATTTTCTTTTTGCTTTTGTATTCAATAGGATAGATCGTTCTGGATACTAACATGTAGTCATTTTCCCTTTCTATTTCTAGGTATTTTAATGGCTGTATCAATTTATTACTTAGTTTAAAGAAGTAGCAGAGCATTGGAGGTATAAAAGAGTCATGAGATATAACACAGTGTTGTGGCTAAGCGATTTTGCTTCTTGGAGAAAGTTTACAACATGCCATTCTCTGTTTGGGTTTTGTTTTAGTTTGATTTGGTTTGTTTTTTTATAGTTGTGTGGTTTTGATAGATGTATAGCCTTGGAACTTGCTTTATAGACAGGCTGCCCTTAAACTCATGGAGATCCACTTGCCTCTGTTGGCATTAAAGGATTGTGCCACCATTGCCTGGCCCCTGTAGATTCTTAATTACATGGATATTACTTACCTGAGCAATCAGACAAAACAACAATGGAATGAGAAAACATGACATGCCCACCCCACCTCCCCCTCCCCCTCTCAACTCACAGAAATGCAAAATTTAGGGTGATCAGTGTACGAAGCTGGAATTTTCACTTTGTAATGTTCAGGTTACTACAGAAAGCTGTGGAATGCCTCTGAAGAAGAATTCCTACTATTTTCAGCAGGTTCATCTTATTCCTAACGCAGCCAGCTGCAGTCATTTTGATAACAGCTCTTTTGAGACATAAGTAACGTAGCACAAGATTCATCCTTTTAAGAGTATAATGTAGTGTGTTTAGTGTGGTTATGAAACTGTAAACCTAATATCTCTCAAATGCTAGAACATTTAGTCAACTCCAAAGCCCTGGAATTCATTCGGTCACTTCCTTCTTGGGTCTTTCACGTAAATGGGGTCCTTTGTAAGGGCTCCGGAGGGTGCGGCATGTTCAAGGCTCAGTAGTGCAGCAGCCTTTGCCCTTTTCTCACTGTCAATCTTATCATCATTTATTGACAGTTAGATAGGCTGCAGCATGATGTGGCTTCACTTGCAATTTTGATTTAGCACTCGCTGCTGCCAAGGGTGTTGAGCATTTTGCATATGGTCATTAAATGCCTATGTATCTTTGCCAACACCATTCTAATTGTTAGTCAGCTTTTAGCTGTGCTGTATTTTTTTCTATCATTGGGTTGGGAGGGTTCTTTATATTCATGGCATCTTTGGAGATGACTTAGGAAAAGAATGTTTTGCACAGCAGAAGAGGATCAGAGCCTGGATCCCCAGCACACACACATAAAAAGCATGGTGGCACGTACTTGTCCTCCTAGTGCTGGGAGGCTGAGACAAGTACATCCCTGGAGCTTGCTGGCCAGCTAGCTGTGCAGAATTGATGAGCTCCAGGTACAGGAAGAGAACCTGTCTCAAAATTTAAGGTGGGCATATTCACGTAACTTACTGAGAGTCAGGGTTGACTGAGTGCTCAATCTAAAACAAGGCATTTACACCACACCGCTCGAGCTTAGGCGCCATTGCAGAAGCAGAGGCAGAAAGAACACAAGAGCCAGGAGACAGGGAGAAGGGCAAAATGCATCTGCATGAGAACAGGCCCATTAACAGCAGTCAGGGCTAGAGGAGGAGCTCAGGGAACTCCATTCCTTCCCTGATAAACTGATAGATTCTAGAAGAGAGGGAGTTTCTGTCTTCAGTGTTGGACCACTAATACCACCTCAGCCCCAACTCTCTAGTCCCAGTCACTACAAAATCAAAAGTCGTGAAAGTGACAGAGAATTTTCGCGGGAGAGATAACTGGAATTGTACTGCACAAAAGGAATAGACAGGAAATAAGAGAAGGCAAGAGGGATATAAATGAAGATAGAGGAACTAGAACACATTATGTATATGTATACATATGTATATATGACTATTAAAGAAGTAAACACAAAACAAGATGAGAGATAAAGGACAATCTCTGAACTTCATAAACATATATACAAGGAAGTGTATACAGCACACACACAAGAGAAAGAAAAGACAGAGAGAAAGAGAGCAAGAGACACAGCGAGAGAGACAGAGAGATACATACACACACATAGAGAGAGACGGATGTAAGTGGAGGCTGCTCGTTCATTTCCCGGCTGCTCAGACCTGAATAATCACACAGAAACTATATTAATTACTGCACTGCTTGGTCAATAACTCAGGCATATTTCTAGCTAGCTCTTACATCTTAAATTAATCCGTTTCTCTTAATCTCCACAAGCCTGTGGCTTACTAGGTAATGTTCTGATTGGCGTCTTTCTCCTTCAGCAGCTACATGGAATCTCTCTGACTCTGCCTACTCTCTCTCTGAATTTCTGTTTGAATTTCCTACTTGGTTTTGCCTGGTTTTGCTCTGCTAAGCCATTGGCCAAAACAGCTTTATTTATCAACTAATAAAAGCAACACACATACAGAAGGACATCCAACATCAGACAGAGAAATAGACAGAAGAGAGAAACCAGAAAAAATAGAGAGGAGAGAGAAAGAGACAGACACACACGAAGAAAGTTAAAAAGGTAAAACAGAGGTAAAAAGATAGCAAGAGACACACAGAGAGACATACAGAGAACTAGAGACAGAGAGAAACAGAGGAGAGAGAAACTGAAAAAATAGAGAGGAGAAAGACACACACAGAAAGAGAAAAAGATAGAGAGAGAAACAGTGCAATAGGCAGAGAAATAGAGAGCAAGAGACACATAGAAAAAAGAAAGAGAGACAGAGAAAATAGAGAGGAGAGGGAAAGAGACAGACAAACATACAAAGAGAGGGAAAGGGAGAAAGAGACAGAGAGAGTGGAGGAATGTTCTCTCATACTGTAGGCTGTCATTTCTTTCTTGTTCTGATCTTCAAAGCACAGCAGTTTGTCATTTTGATGAAGTTCAGTTTCTCCAACTTGGCACTGTCTCTTGGGCATGGCAGAAATCCAAAATCTTTTTTTTTTTTTTTATGTGTGGATATTCAGTTGTTTCAGGAATATTTGTTAAGAAGATTGTGATTTTCTCATTGAATTGTCTTGGCCATCTTGTCAAAAACAGAGTATAAGTCTGAAGTTGAAGAATTGCATCCATCAGATTGACTTGTGGGAACATCTGCAGGCCCTTTTCTTGGTTGCTAATTAGGAGAGTTCAGGCCTCTGCATCTGGCAATGTCCCTAGGCAGGGCCTGAGCTATGCAAGAAAGATAGTTGAATATGAGACTGAGAAAGCCCATAAACAGCATTCTTCCATTGGTTTTGTTTTAAGTTCCTGCCTTAAATTTCTGCCTGAAATGCCTTCAAGATAGGCTAGAACCTGTAAAGCAAAATAAACTGTTTTTTTTACCCAAATTACTTTCATCACGGTGTTCATCAGAGCATAAGAAAACAAATTAGAACAAATACAGTATAAAGTACTGATTGAAACTGGCTCAGGCTGAATAGTCACATAGATGTGCATTTAAATCTTAGCTGTACCAGTTGGAAAGTATGTCCCTATACAGGATACATCCATCCCTACCAGCAACTCATTTAAAACTCAAGAAAAGAAGTCCTTAGTTTCCTAAAGTCAAAAAAGAAATCATACCAACCTTATAAAGTTAAAATTAAAACTAAGAGGTACTGTGTATATAAGAACTTTTACAGTTCTTGCAGGAGAAGATGGCAGCCTATGGTGGTAACTACTGGATTATCACTGCTGTTGAGCACTGTGGGGATTAATCAAGAGCACAGGCATAAGATCTCCTTAGGACAGATACCTAGGAAGTAATACAGAGTTATTCCTGTCATCACATGTAACACCCGATTTTGTGTTACACCCTCAGTACAGTTCGCGCGCAACTGTACCGTATGCCAGTCGGGCAAGAGCCTGGAGATTGAAAGAACACACAAGGAAACCAGGGTCATCTGAAAGAAGATCAGCCGAATGCCAGTTTATTCAGAATTGGGGGAGTCCTTATCTACCTAACTGCTGCACAAGGATCTCCCCCCAGGCAGGTGGGAAATTACCATATTAACAATGGAGACAATGCCCTGCAGCTAATCACTAGGTGGGGCAGGGAGAGCACAGAAACACACAGGAAGCTTAGTTAGCTGACCATAAACTGTCCCCGCGAATGCACCCCAGGAATAAAAGCAGACCAGGGCCCTACAATCACACGCCAGTCATCACCATAATCCCTCCTAGAGGCCAACTCAGTGGCTCCAAACTTTCCAAAATCAGAATTGGACAGATGATAACTGAGACAGTGGGGACGTGTTCTACAAAAAAAAAAAAAAAAAAAATCTTGAAAATTTTCAGTGTGTACACTCATCGGGCTCACTCACCACTGATAATGTCTCAATTTTCTGCTTTAAAGTTCAGACATATAGAGCTTGTGTTTGCTATCTAAAGACAATAGTGTTTTGGCTTTTCTTAAAACAAACAAACAAAACAACAAACAAACACACACACACACACACACACACACACACACACACACACCCTGCTAGAACCAGGCTAGGAGATATCCTTGAACCCAACAATGTGGAATATTGTCATTCAGTCATGCTAGTTCCCACACTTGTTTCTCTTCAGCATCTTCAACCTGCTGGTGACCGTATCATCATGAGTCTAGCCAGCCTCTCTGCCTCTCCTTTCCCTGGTGTGAGACCTCTGTTTCCTGAGCAGAAGTACACACATCAATGACTTTTACCCACTAGGATCCATGAGTTATTCTCCTTAGAAATGGCTAACTTCAGTATCTGCGTGAAGCACAAAGACTTCCTCTTCTTTCACGCTGTGAAGCTAAATGTAGTCCTCATTACCAGGAAGTTAGAAAAGGACTTATCCTTAACAATGACTAAATGTGAGCTGGCCCTTCGGAGAAATAACACGTCCTAAAGAACACAGATACGAACTGGAAAGTAGAAGATGTAGCTTGTTTTTCTGGAATTACCTAACCATCCAAATAGCCTGATTTAAACCTGCCACATAGTGACAAATCGTGACATTTTGTTACTAGTGGGCAAGAGCAATCAGAAATACGAAGAACAGAAGAATCGGATAAAGACTAAAATAAAAGAGGTATTGTAACTGGCCGCCGCAGTTAATTGTTGCAACAATATAATGGAGTCTTGTTTTGAGTTCAGAGGTGGGGAAGCTAAGGCTAATAAGACTAAATTATTTATAGAGGTAACATCTGGATAATGGCAGAGTTAGCATTCGTGAGTCAATATGAAATTTCAAAGTCACAGCTGTCTTAGTTCCACTATATGTATTTTAAATTTTGCTTCATCCTTTTAAAAAACCTATTATCTCTTTATTCTAAATAGAATATGTGACTTTAATATGCCCCTGCCTCTAACTCAGATTTAACAAAATTCTCTAAGGACGCCAGGCACTTAGCAAACACTATAAAACCACCTCACTTAACTCAACTGCAACCCTAATGCCCAGGCCATACTTCTTTGAGAAGAACAACTTGAAACACTCCAGATCAAAGGGATCACCACTCATGCGCCATTTCTTATATAAGAAGGTGCTCTTTCAGCAAAGGAATCTAAAATGGCTGAAAGACACTTAAGAAAATACTCAGCATCCTTAGCCATCAGAAAAATGCAAACTATAATAACTCTGAGATTCCATTTTACATCTGCAAGAATGGCAAACATCAAAAACACTGATGACAACTTATGCTGGAGAGGATGTGGGGTAAAGGGAACTCTCCTCCATTGCTGGTGGGAGTGCAAACTGGTATAGCTACTTTGGATATCAGCATAATGTTTTCTCAGAAAATTAGGAAACAACCTACTTCAAGAGCCAGCAACACCACTTTTGGGTATATACCCAAAGGATGCTCAATTGCACCACAAGGACATGTGATGATGTAAGTCACAAAACAACCCCACATCAGTTCAGAATTATGAATAATAAAAGGGTTATTTATTGAAGGGGAAAATTACAGATTACTGTCATAGATAACAGTCCTCTGCACGAACAGGAAGAGAGTCTTGTAGCCAGATGCAGGGGCTGGAAGCAAGAGAGTGGGCACACATTTGCCGCTGCTTTTACAGTATATGAGGCCACTCCAAGGCTATTGGCTGAAGGAGCAGAATGTGCTCCCACAGCACCTCCCCCTTTTGTTTAAATAAGAGAGTTCCAAATTCAATACAAAATTATATGCACTAGGAACAGATATCAAGTATATAATTAGAATTATAACCAACATAAGCAATATTAAGGAAGGAACATATGGTAAATGTTTTAATAAACATTCTACCCTATGGAGTCTAAGTCTTGTATAGGAAATGGCTTGGCTAGATCATAAGAGAACAGTAACTGCAACTACCTAATCTTCAACCCTATCGAAGGCTTGAGAAGCAAGATATTACTTAAGCAGGCAGGAAGTACAATCACTTCCAAAGTGAACAATATATGACAAAGATAATTAACTACCTGAGATTCTCCTTTTGTTTTCACAGAAGATGAGAACCTGTGGATTGCTTCCAGACCAATGTGGTTTCATAGAACAAGAACTCCTGAAAGGTTGCTGTAAACACCCCCACCAAAAAAAATACTTCACCCAATAAACAGCAAAAAGAGTTTGGACAAAACTATGCCCATATTCCCAAATATTGTTTGTAAATGCTTCTTTACCAAGGGGGATATGCCATAGAGATGGATACTTTTGGTTTCTTGATACAAATTTAAGGTCAATTTTGTTATATGTATATGTATTTCTAATCTTGATTATGGTATCGTGTTTGTGTAGCTAATTTAAAAATGTAATGTATAATTAAGAAATATAGGTTAATGGATAATCCTCTATTATGTTCAAGTTTGTAGTGATGTTAGTTGGATTTTTCTGGATATATTGAGATATATTTCAGTTAGATAGGTATTCTTCAAATCTTTCAAAGACCTTCAGAGTATGGCATTAAAATGTTTAAAAACTTAAGACTTTTCATGGCAGTGAGACACATCTGCTACTGGCAGCATCAAGTTACTTCAAGAGGAAGATGGGCATTGAAGAGGCTCCTCATGGAGTTGTTTAGCCATTTGGGCAAGAAACTGCCCTTGCCTAGACTGCTTAACTGGTTATGCAGAACCTGCATTGAAATGACTGCTGAACTTGCCTAAAGGTGAGATGATCCTTTGGGGTTCTTGCTTCATGAAAGAGTCTGTGAGACATTTTGCAGGATATAAAAGAAAGTGACTGAACTTCATAAAAATGTCTGCATGATACAATGGGCCTGTAGGCTGAAGATGGTTGTCCCAACAGTACAGAAGAACTTTGGGTAACGGTGCAGGCAGCGAGATGTCTCTGTCATTTCTAGAGTTTTGCTTACAACGCACTTCCTGTTTACTTAGCTAATATTATGTCCTTCTGAGGTCTTTGATGGAGTTGAAGAATTTATAGTTATAGTTTTTCTTAGTTGTGATAAAAGATAAAATAGATATAAATATTGTAACTATAATTCTTGCTAGAATTTTACTATTTCTTTTTGTTTAAACAGAAAAGGGGAAATGGTGTGGGAGGTCCTTCTGTCTGTGTGTTGCTTTTCTTGGTTAATGAATAAAGAAAGTGCTTTGGCCTATTGATAGGGCAAAACTTAGGTAGGTGGGGAAGATGGAACTGAATGCTGGGAGAAGGAAGGTGGAGAGGGAGATGTCATGGATCTGCCACCAGAGATAGACATGTTGGAACATTGCTGGTAGGCCCTGACCTCATGGTAATACATAGAAATGGGTTAAATTAAGATGTAAAAGTTAGCCTATAAGAATATAATATATACTCAATCATAAGAGACTTTTAGGCATAAAGGAAAGAAAAACCAGCCTACAATTCACAATCTCAGAGAACCTAGACAACAAAGAGAACCCTTTTCACTTTCTCTTCTATGAGGATCATTGTAAGTGGTTTTATATTGAAGTCCTTGATGCACTTGGACTTGAGTTCATGCAAAGCAATAGAGATGGATCTATTTGCCATCTTCTACATGTTGACATCCAGTTATGTCAGCACCATTTGTTAAAGATATTTTCCCTTTTCTACTGTACCTTTTTGACTTCTTTGTCAATCTCATACAGCCATTCTGGAAATTAGTATGGAAGTTTCTCAGAAAATTGGGAATCAATCTACCTCAAGACCCAGTGATATTATGTTTGGGCATATACCCAAAGGATTCTCAATCATACCACAAGGACACTTGCTCAACAATATCATAGCAGCATTATTCATAACAGCCAGAACATGAAAATAATCTAGATGCCCCTCAACTAAACAATGGATAAAAAATGTAGTATATTTAAACAATATAGTTTAACTCAGCTGTAAACGACAAAGACATCATGAAATTCGCAAGCAAATGGATGGACCTAGAAAAAACCCAATCCTGAGTGAGGTAACCCAGAGTCAGAAAGACAAACACAGTATGTACTTACTCATAAGTGAATAGAAGATATAAAGCAAAGCAAAGAATAACCAGAATGCAATCCACAACTCCAGGGAATTGGGAGTGTGAGGGTCAGGGGAGAGGGTGAAAGGGGAGAAGGAAGAATGGGGAGTAGAAAAAATATATAGTTCAATGAAAACAATAAAATATCTTTTCATTACTAGTGAAATATGGTTCTGAGTGCTACATAGAGAAAGTAGCATTCAACTACTGTGCTTATATGAAACGGTGCCTAGGTATATAGTGTTTTTTGGGGAATGATTTGTGGGGATTCTCAGGGCTGGAGAGGTGGTACAGAGGTTAAGAGCACTGACTGCTCTTCCTGACATCCTGAGTTTAATTCCCAGCAACCACACAGTGACTCACAACCATCTATAATGAGATATGGTGCCCTCTTCTGGCATATAGACAACATACAGGCAGAACACTGTATACATAATAAATAAATAAATAAATAAACAAACAAACAAACAAACAAATAAATAAATAGTAGAAAAAGATTCGAAAATGAAAGTCTTGCGGGGATTCTAAACATTATTATTTTGCATTTCTGTAGTGTTGGATTCTTTATGGGGATATGCTATTTTATATAGCTTATATAAGATAAATGTCATAGTAGTATGTTGAGAAGTCTATGAAATTTAATTTAATCAATAATGTGATTAAAAGTATAATTATGAATTGGGGATATAGCTCAACAGAAGAATATTTTTATGCATTTTATATGCAAAACTATGGCATTTTATATGGGCACTTGAGCATCTATCAATTTTTACTATCTTTAAGGTCTCCTACAACATCCATGTAACATCCTGTGTGTGTGTGATAATATTTGTATGATCTCAGAGTAAAGATAAAAATGAGTTTTGAAAAGTATTCTTGTTTTGAATTGGTTTGTTTGTTTGAGAGTGGAATATTTGGGATTCATGGTTGTTCAAGTTTGTATCCGTCCCCCAAGTCAAATCCTCAGCCATTATGAGTCAAATGGTCAAACTGTTAAAGTCCCTTAAAGACCTCACACAAATGTCAAGTTTTTCTAAGCATCACTGGCTTTCTTGACTATGCCTCTGTAAATACCACTCTCTATAAGCCTGAGTCATACTGATTCCCAACTCATGCCTAACTTAAAATCCATTTAGATAAAATAATTTCTAGGTTTGTCCATAACTGTTAATTTGTAGAGAAATGGTTGGGCTGGTGATGGAACTCAAGGGTAGAGGGCTTGTCAAACTTTCTCCGGACCTGGATTCAGTCCCAAGTACTGGAAAAGACAAGAAAGGGCAAGAAAAGGAGCACTCTTGTTGGTAATGTGTCACTAAGAAACACCCTCTCTGACTTCTTTGGTGTCCACTTATCTAACTGTCTGTCTTGATAATATTCCACAATGATCTCATCAGGATAGACCCTTTCTTTTCTGTCTCTTCTTTTAGGTATTTGGATCCTGGGTCTGAAAATGATTTTGTCCCAACACAGCATTCCATCTGGCTTTACCTCAAGCCCACTTCTCACGTCTCACAGTACAAAACAGTCACCAGCTGTCCTTCAGGAGGTCCAGTTCTTGTTTGTAATTGCATGGTGCAGTGACCAGCTCAGGACTGAGAAGGACAGGCCAGAGCCCTTGAGCTGACTGACAGGGGTGGTGACCGTCTAGCGGGGCAAGGCCAGCACTGTGTTATCCGAGCACCACAGCCAGTCTGTTTGTGAAGACAGAGGTGGCAGAGGCAGGCTTCTCAAAGAGCTCTTATTGAGAACAGAAATAAATTATTTACTGCAATTGCTTTAAAATACTCCTAATGTTGTCTTTCATTGAAGTTACATTGTTTTCCTCTTCAATTAATAGCCAAGTTCAAATGCGTGTATGGAAATCATGAACTGAAAATCTGCCTTTGAATCTGGATTTTTCTTTCCCTTATTACTTAGTCAAATATAGTCATTTTAATAAGAATTGTTTTTTAATATATACAGACTTATGTATACAATATTGCACACTATCTCTCTCTCACACACATGCGTGCACGAAAGTCATGTTTTCTGTTGCTCTTTACTTGACTTGGATGACTATATACTTTTTAAATTAAAGTCACATTTATTTGTTCATTCACTGTTGCCCTTCAAGTGATTTCATTCCTACAAAAACACGCTACAATTTCACTAAAAAAAAATGTGGACTCAGATTTTAATGCATTATTTTGTTTTATTTTTCTTCTAAGGAAAATGAATTGCTAGCAGACTCTGGAAATACACACCAGAATAAAACTAACATAGCTAACATTTAAATTAGAAAAAAAAGTTCATGGTTAAAAATTAACTTTCTATGATAGGGTATCTCTTGGGTACATTTCCAAGAGTGATATTGCTGGGTCTAGGGGTAGGTTGATCCCAAATTTAATGAGACCGAAACACTGATTTCCAAAGTGGTTGCACAAGATTGCAATCCCACCAGCAATGGAGGAGGGTTCCCCTTCCTCCACAGCCTCTCCAGCAAAGGCTATCATTGG
>NW_004949121.1:3328127-3330210 GCF_000317375.1 Microtus ochrogaster | reverse complement strand
GGAGGGAAATGGGAGGCTGGGAGGAGGCTGAAACTTTTTTTTCCTTTTCTCAATAAAAAAATTAACTTTCTATCTCAAAAGTTCAGCAAAACAGATGTCAATCAGTTGTTTTCATACAGGACTTCATGTTCATCACGGTGCTTCTGTCTGTTTGGAAAAAAGTGATCAGAAATTACTTGATTAGGATTTTCTCACCTGTTCTGGCACGACACTGCTCCATTTCTTGTGTTTTTACTCTTCTCAAAAAGAAAAAAGAAAAAAAAAAGGAAAGAGATCAGTCCTTCTGACTTTCACTTCTTTAGCACCATAGCTTGAGGAAGTTTTAAAGTAAGAGCTCATCCATCACCCTAGCAACCTGGCTTGCAGGAAGTGAAGCATCTTAAGACACACTGAAGCATGGCAATCACTTGGCAGACTTGCCACAGCTAGCATTCTTCCTCAGTGGTCAAGTTGACCTGCTGAAAGGGAATGCCAAGTCATCATGATGTTAGCAGTACTTCCCCAGAATATTGGGAGCACTTGCAAAGTCAGCTATTTTTTCTCAAAAGAGTACATTTGAGAGTTACAAATAAGTTAGCAAGAGCCACTATCTTTACTGTATCAGTACTATCCATCAAAAACTAAGTAGCTGTCAAAGTATTCAGGCTGCATATAAATAAGTATTATTTGAGAACCTGAAAGTCAGTGCCTGGAGCCCAAAAAGAAGTTAGAAATTGAGTGATTGCATTGCAGGGTTGGTACAGAACCATTATCCTCTTGGACTCATCGTTCAGAAGACGAAGCCTAACATACGATGGCTACATGTATGCAAAAACTTGAAAGATATCTTTTTTCTTTATTACTTTTGTGTCTCATCTGCTGTACAGTAACCCAGGCAAATATGCATCTTCCTACCAGTGAAGCCTGCAAATCATGGAAGGTACTTTTCCCCTTTGTCATTATCAATTTCCTGCAAAAGATTGAAGAAAAAAGTGTTTATGCAGGGTCTAGAGAGACAGCTTAGTGATTAAGAGCACTTTGTTCTCCCAGAAGACCAGATCGTGGTTCGTGGCACCCTGCTCAGAGCTGCCTTTAACTTTAGCAGCACAAGATCCAGTGCCCATCTCCGGCTTTCATAGTTACCTGATCACACACACATAAATAATAAATAGAAATAATGAAATTGTAAAAATGTTTGCATGCTTTTCACAAAATGTATGAACATTAGAAAGACTAACCAGAGTTCTTAAATAAAGTTAAAGTCAGAAATATTATTTGTTATTTCTGCTTTTATTTCTTATAGGATTTCAGCCTGAACCCACAGAAAGAAGGAAATAAGCAAAGAAAATTTCAGGAGGAAGAAACGGGCATTTTGTATTTGCAACAGACATCCTATTGCAAAGCTAGCAGGCAGCATCTCCTTTGTAGCTCTCTCTAAATCATCTCTAAGTGATAATTGCGTAGTTTTCCCCTAACCAAGGGGAAGATTATGTTATAGCACACTCTACAATGAATTCCTACAGAAGTCAGGTTTGGCCAAAAGTTAAATGGAATCTTAACCACTGTCTTACCTAAATGGCTTCATTACTGGCAGAACACTTCAGAAAGGGGATAATGGGAGACTCAGATTTGGTTTTTCAAAAAGCATAGTTCAAGAATGAGCGTTTATGTCCTCCTCATTTCCATAAAATTGCATTCTGATTATTATGCTACAGGATGAAACAGGAGAAAAATTTTCATAAAAATTCAAGAACATGATGAATTTGTAACCAGCATGTAGAACCTGTGCTCTGTACAATTGAAGGACCAATTATGTATCTGTTAGTGCAAGACTTGGGCACTCTCCTTTTGTGTCTGCACACCAAATAAAATGCAATTCTGTATCCATCACCAACAACCCAAGCCTTCCACACCACTTGTAACACAGTCCTCCACCCACCACCCACAATACGGTCCTCCACCCACAGCACCGTCCTCCACCCACAACCACAGTCCTCTACCCACAACTACAGTCCTCCACCCACAACCACAGTCCTCCACCCACAACACAGTCCTCCACCCACAGCACAGTCCTCCACCCACAGCACAGTCCTCCACCCACAAC
>NW_004949121.1:3326311-3327767 GCF_000317375.1 Microtus ochrogaster | reverse complement strand
CACAGTCCTCCACCCACAACACGGTCCTCCACCCACAACACAGTCCTCCACCCACAACCACAGTCCTCCACCCACCATCCACAGCACAGTCTCTATAACTGTACAATATTCTTTAATAACCTTAAATATATTCATTTTATTTATTCATAAAATTTATTCAAGTTAGTTTCAGGCTGGCAAATTGCTCCTTGGATAAAGGTACCTGCCTCCCAGTTTGATGGTCTTCCACAGTACCTTGAACCAGTACAGAGGAAGGAGAAAATGACTTCCTGCAAGTTGTACCCCAGTCTCTACTTAAACCATGATCTGCATGCACACACCCATACACACATGTGAACAGCAAGTGAAATGTAGTTAAAATATTTTTAAAATAGTCTAGTAGAAAAATATAAAAAATATGAACAAAATTGGTGATAGGATATTTATGAAATAATTCATATTATTGAAAAGATGAAAATATCCAAATGTCCATGAAATTATAATTAATTTCGGTGTTTTCAGTAATATGGAGGTATAAAATATAGAGTAGATAAGAGGATATTGTATTGGTAACAAATCACTTTCATATTGTCACATGAATTAAATGAATATAAACAGTGATTATATTTTGAAATACTAAAATCTAGCTTCTTATTGGCTGGTTCTTACATCTTAAAGTAATCGATTTCTATTAATCTGTGTATTGCCACATGGCTGTGGCTTACCAGCAAGGTTCCATTAGCTGTCTGTCTCTGGCAGGGCTACATGGCTTCTCCTTGACTCCGCCTACTCTCTCTATATATATCTTTTTTCAGCCTGGTTATATTCTGTTAAGCCATTGGTCAAAAGCAGCTTCTTTATTCATTAACCAATAGAAGCAACACATACACGGAAGGACTTTCCACACCATATATGTATGTATGTGTTTATACATATGTATGCAAATACATGTACACACATACATATATATAGATATAAAAGCAAAAGACTAAAATCCAAAATGAAAACCATAGAGTTATCTATTTAAACACCAATGAGATCAAATATTTCATGAGATCACGGTTGAAATACACACAAAACTCAACCATATGCTACTCTTCCATACAGATACTGAGTTGCTTTTGAGTCAGCTAATAGAAATTGGTTCTACATCATAGATGTTATATATAAGAAGGGTCTGAACACCAATAAGTTGTTCCTGTCTCTTTAAAAAAGAAAGCAATCATTTAGAGAGAACAGAGTTTATGCTCTTCATCATTTTCCTCAGCAAATAAAAGAGAGAAATTTTCCATAGCTTACTACTTGTGAAAATTGCTGCAACTCACTAAGTGACAAGTAGGATACAGTGCGTGGTTAGCGGGAAGAGTATTGGTTGCTTCATTTTCGGTGCACTCATTCCAGAGTACATTTTTACTTATCATTTTGTTGACAGTGTGGTGTGTGTGTGTGTGTGTGTGTGTGTGTGTGTGTGTGTGTG
>NW_004949121.1:3323077-3326211 GCF_000317375.1 Microtus ochrogaster | reverse complement strand
GAGAGAGAGAGAGAGAGAGAGAGAGAGAGAGAGAGAGAGAGAGAGAGAGTTATGTGAAGAGCAAGGAAGACACCTACACAAGAAGGGGGAAAGGGACAGAGAAGTGTGGGGAAGATGGAGAGAGAGAGGAAGAGGAGAAGCAGGACGGAGACATGAATAAGAGCAATCAATTTTGTCCAAGAGGTAAATGTATAACATGAGGGGATACAATGGCAAAGCAATAAGGAATAACGCTGCCAAACACCGGCTCACTACTTCAGCTACTGACAATACCAAATACTACCAAGGATATGGAACCATAGGACTTCGCATTTACTACTGGTGGGGTTGCCAAACAGCACAGCCATTTGAGAAGAACAATTTACCAAATGACTTTAATAGTAACACCTATACAACAAGGTGAACATATGTAAATCCATAGTCTTTCTGGGTTCTAATTTGGCAATCTTCTTCAAAAGCCTTAAGTACTTCCATTTTATTTATCCATAAATTGTATCCCAAGGTATTTTCAGTCTGGTAAATGGCTCAGCATGTAAAGACACCTGCCTCCAAAACTGATGGCCCTACTTAGTTCCCTGGAACCCATATTGTAGAAGAAAAAATGGACTTCCCTGAGTTTCACTGCAGTCTCTACTTGAGTCATAATGTGCATGTATGCGCGCAAACACACACACACACACACATACACACATGTGTGAACAAGCAAACAATATATAATGAAAATATTTCTAAAATATTTTCTAGTAGGAAAATATCAAAATGTACAAAACTAGCAATGAGATAATTTTAAGTACATGAATAAACATTTTATTTGTTTAGCCCATAAAATATCATTGAGCTGTATAAAAAAATGAGCTGTCAAACCAAGACCTCATACGTATTAATGTATGTTGCTAAGTCAGACACTGATCTGAAATAATGTATTTAATACCATCTAACTTTATGCTGGAGAAAGTGGGGAAAAGGTGAAGAGCGGTTTTCAGGAGTTAGAGGCTGGCTGGAACAGGTGGAGCGCAGTGACTTTAGTGCCTTGTGAAACTATTCAGCACGACCCTGGGATGATGAGTGTAGGCTATGAAACGTTTGCCAGCAGCCATTGTGTGTCACGTGCTCGAGTG
The DNA here is from genome assembly GCF_000317375.1 of Microtus ochrogaster. Lineage (NCBI taxonomy): Eukaryota > Metazoa > Chordata > Mammalia > Rodentia > Cricetidae > Microtus > Microtus ochrogaster. The sequence goes on along the minus strand of NW_004949121.1, from coordinate 3,325,093 downwards.
GAACTCTCACGCGGCGGACTTCCATGGGTCAGGATTAGCTCATGACTGCATCAGTACTAGTGCGGGCTGAGGAGCGGGGTCCTGGTGGACATGTGGGGAGCATCAGATTTTAGAAATGTTTGTACATTCCACACAATTTCGCTGTAAATCAAAACTGTTTTTTGTTTTCTAAATAAAGGCTGCTTAAAAGGAAAACATATCTAAGGAATGTTAAATCTTTTTTTTTTCAATTTTATTTTTGAAACAGGGTTTCTCCGTAAGGAATGTTATGTGATGTTGAGAACATGCTTTTAAAATTTTGAATTTAAAGGACGTAGCATGAGCAGAGAGAAAGAAACGTTTCAAATGTGGAGATGGGACTGAGTGGAAGGAATTTTCCGTGTAAAGAAGAGGCGTTGGCAGCTGATTGCTATCAAATATTCATTTGTCTCAGGAGGCCACACGAACATTTGCCCTCCATGAATTTGATGTTGCTGGGCTGTGTTTCCACACCCTCTTTCCTGCCCTGTGGTTTTCCATGTCCCCATCCCGCTCTACGCTGGGCCTCTCTGGTTTCCATGCGCTTTCATTACCTCTGCTCTCTAGGGAGACCTGAAAATGTGGACACGTGGCTTTCTAGAATTAATACGTCATTGTGGAACACTCCCCAAAAGTCTCTAGAGAAATCGTGGCTTTAGGTTCCGAAGCAGATAAAAAGACAACAAAAACAAGAACAAAATACTCTTCTGTCAGGAGGATATTTGCTGCTGTTGGCTGTTTTGTTTCACAAGAAAAGACCAGTTTGTTTAACAGGTAATTCCTACCAAAAAGTGCTAATAGCAGGATGCTATTCATTACATACAAAGGAAGAGTTGGTCTATTTCTTCTTACTCAGAGAAAACAAGGAGAATGGAAATCACTCGAAAAGTTATCAACTCCTATTTTAAGACAGGGTGTGATTTTGATAGTAATACTGTATGATACATGCTTTCTTAAGGATTATGTTTGACTTCTATCTTCTAACGTACTGTATGATTGAGAGTATGAATATTCAGAGTAATAGAGCACCCTTGGTTTTTCTCTGACTGTCTTGGCTTAGGGTGTGCAGTCAAGTGAATGCAAACAGATGACCATCTGCATGGGTCAAGGCGTGACCCGGTATAGGACTCCTTTAGAGGCCATGGGGACAACTGAATAAGGCCTCTGCCAGTTGTTGACTTCGAGAGTAAGAAGAATTGAAGATGGTTAGTACCAACTACTCTATTGGGCTTTAATCTAAGGGATGATGGAGAAATAAGTTGTACAAAAGATCAGAAGAATTTTTTTCTCCAAAAAGAAATTACAGCAAATTGTCTTGATGGTAGGAATCACTCAGCAGGAGGAGAAAAAGCACACGGGGAAGAGTGGAAAGAATCTCTGAAGCAATATTCTTGGGCAAGCTAGAGAAAATTGGATCCATAAGTGGAGGGGCCAATCTCCAGACGGAAGGCCATTATTAGGAACAACAGCGAGGCAGAACATAGACAGATCAGGGATGCCAGTGTATACCATGGCTTAAGGGCAAACTAAAAATATACAGTCTGAGTCCAGGGCAAGGAAGGAAAACAATCTGCCCTTCTCTGGAAGTACCTGCCCCAACAGTGGGCCATAAGTAGATTGGGTGGGTGAGATTCTACTAAATCTTTCTAGATTTACTCTAGGGAGTTGGCCCATGTGATTAAGAATGCTAGCAAGTTCAGAATCTGCAGAGTGGCAGGCTGTCTGGCCTCCCAGAAGGAGCAGGTGTTGTAGTTTTATTCCAAAGACAGCACGCTGACAGAAGTTTCTTTGCTAGACATTGATCTGTGCTTTGTTCTATCCGTCCCGTCAGCTGATTGAAAGAAGTCAAAATGTACAGTTAAACGTTGTCTACAATGGTGATCCTAAAGAAGCTAAGTAAGAAGGTGAACCAAAGGAAAAACGCATAGTTATCCTCTTGGCTATGGGAAATAGACAAAATTGCCAGGGAGAAAATTGGGATCTTGGGGGTGGGGTGGG
>NW_004949121.1:3295983-3322265 GCF_000317375.1 Microtus ochrogaster | reverse complement strand
TTTTTTTTTTTTTTCCTTTTCTCAATAAAAAAAATAATTAAAAAAAAAAAGAAATCCCCCAGAAATAGCCAGAATATGTACATACATCCAGACATTTTGATGAAGCTAAATTGACACTTATCACTGTGGGTGAATCCTCAACCACAGAATACTTCTAAATTCTACACACCTACTCCTTCATATGTGCTCTGTCTTCGGATCAGTGTGGGCTGGATGTCCTTGCCTAACTAGTCGCTTGTAAAATGAATAAGCAGGAAAGCTGTCAGGCCAGCTACTGCTGTGATTCTATTCAAGATGCTAAGGGACAGATGACTAACCTAGACTGACTCTGTCCTAGTGCCCAGGTCTTCCAGAAATATAGGGTGAAAACTATTAACCTTAGAGAGCCTATAGCACAGGCTGGAGGATGACAGGAACAGCAGAGAAGAACACTTAGGGTCTGTGAAGAGACACCTAGGTTAGCGTATGAGCGATGACAGTACCATTTGGGTGAGACCGTGACCTGGAAAAGGAAGATTTGTGAACCAGGTTTTCAAGATCCAAAAGGGTATGGCATTGTCCTATCAAAGTTTACTTACAAAACACAAATCAAATTTGTTTTTTTTAATTACATTTTAAGGCAGGCTCACAAAACATAAGCTCTGAAGTGTGGGGTTTTAGATGTGGGGTCTTGGGAGACTGCTCTGGTCCCACACCCATGAAAGGCAATCCAGACCAAGGGGAGAGCAGGAACTGATCATTTCTTCCTTTTTTATTGAAAGCAGATTCTTTTCTCATATGATAAATCCTGATTAGAGTTTCTCCTCCCTCTGCGTTTTCCAGTTCCTTCCCACCTCTCCTCCCACCCTGATCACCCCCTATCTGTCCCTCATTAGAGAAGAACAGGCTTCTAAGAAGTAACAACAAAACACGGCAAAATAAAATATAATTAGATAAAAACAAAAACCATCACTTCAAAGTCAGACAAGGCAGCCCAACAGAAGTTGTTCTCCCAAGAGAAGGCAAAAGAATCAGAGACCACTTGTTCACACTCAAGAATTCCATAAAAAATGCTAAACTGGAAGCCATAATACATGCATAGAGGACCTGGTGCAGCCCCAGGCAGGCCCTGTGTATGTTGCTTTAGTCTCTGTGAGTTCATGTGAGCCTTGCTCGTGTTGTTTTACTGAGCCTTGTTCTCCAGATGTCCTCCATCCCTCTGGCTCTTACACATTTTCGGCCTCTTCTTCTGTGGGGTTTCCTGAGCTCTGAGGGGAGAGACTTGATGGAGACATCCCACTTAGAGCTGTGTGTTCCATGGTCTCTCACTCGCTGAGTAGAGTCTGGCCATATTCTCTGTATTTGTTCTTTTCTGCTGCAGGGGGAAGCTTCTCTGATGATGGCTGAGCAAGGCACTGATCCATGAGTACAGTAGAATATCACCAGGAGTCATTTTGTCACTACTCTCTTTTCATTGTTTTTAAGACCAGTAGTCTTTGGTTTTATCCTTCGTCTCTGGACTATCTAGCCATCTAGTCTCTGGTTCTTACTCACCCAAGCAGTGCTGGTTATGGATTTCATCTTGTGAAGTGGCTCTTAAGTCAAGTCAGATATTGGTTGATTACTCCCACAAGCTTTGTGCCACCATTGTCCTAAAATATTTTTCAGGCATGACAGATCATAGATCAAAGGTTCTGTGGCTTGGCTGTTTACATTTCTCTTTTGGTAGCCTACAGAGTACCGTTGCATACCAAAGACACTAGAATTTAAGGGTAAAAGCCTTACATAGGCTCCAGCTCTTCCCCTCCGTGTTTTATGAGTTGTGTAGGTGTTGTCTTCAGCAATGGGGCCCTGCTATTTGTGGAGAGAAAAATACTGTCTTGGTAACAGCCTAGCTTGGTTGGGGATTTCCATCAGATTCCTTTGGTTAACAACTCAGTTGGATGTAACCTTGTCTGGGAGTAGATTCTCGGAGAACTGTGTAAAGTGTTTTTGTTTTCTTAACAGAGAGATGGTCAGCCAAGGGAGGAAGGAAAGGTGGGAGACTTGGTGCACAAATGAAATTAAATCTTTTAAAAAGAGTAGAAGAGGAAAGAAACATATTTGAATTTCTGGGCAGCTAAAGGGCCCCACTTACGTATGTCATAAATTTAAGAAAAGACCAAGATGAAAGATAGTTGATTGTTCTGATGTGTAGGAGTCATGGGATAGTGTGAAGAGTCAGATTTAGTCAGGGTTGATATTTTGCAAGCAAATACAATGAAGAAAGAGGTGATTAAGGAATCTAGTGAGCAAATAAAGACTTTTCAGAACATCAGAACATGGCAAAAAAATTTATCAGACTTCCTAGTATATTCTGTTTTGAGTCAGATAGATTATTTTCACTGTTTCATTTAACCACCCAAGGGCTATTTAATATGATTATTTATTTTTAGCCAACAGATATTTGTGGAGTTCCTTTTCAGTACCAGACACTTCTCTGTGCTATGGCTCACTCACAAAGCAAGCCTGTTCTTATAAGGAGTCAAATAAATATCATAAGTATAAAGGCATGAGTAAAAAACATGCAGGTAGTCAGAAGTTCTTCGAAGACAATATAATTGGGCCAGAAAGTGGAGACAGAGATTGGATGGAATATTGGATAAGAGATGAGGCCCTGGTAGAACAGCTGATCCTCCTGAGGGGAAGCTGCAGTCCACACCACAGAACATGGGAGGAGAATAAGCTGCAGTCCTCCCACTGTACAGGCAGCTGCAACCGAGCAGCAGGGGTGTCCATCAGAGATTGACACTGGCATCCCCTAAAGGTGAGCTTGGCAAAACCTTCAGGTGCAATGCTAAAGGGGTTTCCTTCACATTCGGAGCCTTCTCTGTGAAATTCTCTTAGTGAAGATGTAGAAACAATGGCCGTGCGTGTTACATATCTGTAATTACCAGCTTTGCTTCGAGAAATTTCCTGTTCCCTGCCTGACGCTTCTTCTCCTCTTCCGCTGCTGTGCTCTGATTCTTCTGCTTGCTGTCTGTCATCCTTCCACTCTCTGGTACCGTTCTCTGTGAGCAGACAGATCATCTCACTCTCTGAAGAAACTGCCTGGTTTCTATATCCACATCTGCACTGGCTTCATCCAGAGAAGGCTCATCACCTACTTGACTGCAGGGCTGGCTTCTCTTCATGGAGCTCTGTGAAACCAACCTATTGCCAAGTTGGTTTCCAGTGTTCTGATTGATTCCTGCTCTTTGGCAAGAGACCCAGTGTTCTCCATTCTTTCTGTCCCACTGCCACGGGGAGAGATTTAATTCTCTCCTCCATTATGCTGGAATTTGGCACAGAGGAACATTTTCTGATTACGTATGAATTGAAAAGAAATCTAAAGGGGGTAAAAACATGAAACTTTAATAGTTTCCATATAATCATCTATATCCTAAATTATGTTCTTATGGCATTTTAAAAATGTAATGGCCACTGTGTTACAAAGCAGAAAAATTCATACATTGAGGACATGGCATGGCTGTTGCTTGCATCAATTCATAGCAGCTGTGGCTATCTGAACAAGATGTAACTGGTCAGAATTCCGGATTGGATGAGTAAAGAGGTACCTAGGCCCTACCTCTGTTGGAGATGATACTGACATCTGCTTGGAGTTGAGGGAGGGTGACCCTTCTTTAGAGAAGTAGCCACTGGTAGGTTGGACACACGACAGTGGACAGCCGCCAATCATGAGCATATGGGGAGCAGATGAGGCATAGGAGGCTTTTAATAAGAGTGTGAAAGAGGAGATGAAGCTAGGGGAGATATGAAGTGGGAGGCACTGGGGGAGTTGGAGGGATGTGCGCAATATACATTGTCTAGATGTATGAGCTTTCAAAGGATAAACACATTATACTCTGTAATAATGAGGAGGTCTAGGCTGTGGTTCTGTTGCTGGTACTTTATCAGCAGCCAGGAAACATCCTTGATCCTAATGTTTTCTCTCTAAGCCAGTGTGCTAATCTGGAGTTAGCTACAGTACTCTGAAGAATGAAGAGAGAACACAGTCATAAAATGTCTGCACACTGAAAGCAGTTCTAGACTTGAAGCATTGCACAGCGAAGCTTTATGCTACCCATTTACTTTGAGATTTCGGTTAAGAAACATCAAAAATGGATACAAACAAAATGATATTTGGATAAAGATGCATCCAAGGCCACTCACTATGCACTCTCTCAAGGCAGGAAAATAAGAGCTTGTTCTGGAAAATTCCATGACTATATAGGAGCTGGGGGAGGGGGATAAAGATATTCATGGTAATTGATCTTTCTGTGAGTGTGAGTCATGAAAAATTGAAGTGCCCTAATGTACTAATGACTTAAAAGCCTATGGGCGGGCCGAAATATGTACCACACATGAAAGAGAACATCACGGCCCTGTGCAGGGCTGAGGTCACATTGCGATTTGGAAAAACACCCAAATGGAAGTCCCACTGCTGACTTTGGGTGACCCTGCTAGAGGAAGTTTTGTTTACGTATTGCTACTAAAACAGATGTTTTAATGAGTGGGTAGATATAAGGAAAGAGTTTTTAAAAGACCCTGGAATGACAAAGACTCAAGAAAAATATGAAAATCATTGTTTTTAAAAGCAAAATAGCTCTTTTAAGCAAAATGAATCTCAGGACTTCTAAGTAGTCGGCACTGATGAAGAAACAGATGGGGGTAGAGAGCTGACCCAAGGGAGCACTCTTTCTCCACACTGCTTCTTTTTCGGCTTTCCTGTTATTCCTACTGCATTGGCATGCTTCCATAGAACCCAACAGCCTTGCGATTCCTTAGCTTGCATCCAAGTCTCTGCAGCCTTAGCCTGGACTAACAGCTGAGTTGTTGGGATTTCAGTGGCTCTTTCCTCCATTCTTTTCATTCTTGACATTACTGACCACAGTCCAAGGACAGTGGCCGACTCCTTCCCTGACCTATCAGTTCTGCCCTGCCTAAGAGAACACTTGTTCACACCCTAAATATCTCTGCAGACTATTTCCTTTACTGTCTAAGCCTGTGAGAAGATAATCCCTTTAGGGTAGGGTTGTCGCCTGTTGTCATCTAGAGTGAAAGCCGTTTTCGTGTTCCGAATCATGATACCATATATGCTAAAATGCCTGAAACTGGAGTTTTTCCTTCCTTCTTTTCTTCCTTCCTTAAGTTCTTATTTAAAATTTTAATATATTTTGATCATTTTCCCCTCCTCTCTACCCATCTGCTTATTTACCCAACTTCAGGCTCTCTCTCTCTCTCTCTCTCTTTCTCTCTGTCTCTGTCTCTCTCTCTCAGAAACAAAAACAAATCAATGAATCAAACAAACAAACAAGCAAAAAACCAGAGAAAATTAAAACAAGCAGAAAGCCAATAAGACAAAGTAAAAGGAAACAAAAAGCCTACAAAATAAAAGCAACAAACAAACAACAAACAGAAAGACCCACAGAGTTCCTTTTGTGGTGACCGACTAACTACTCCCAGAGATGGAACCCAGACTGCTGTCACTGGACATCCCATTCCCCATTAGAAAAACTAACAATTTCCTTTTTGCTAGCAAGTATCACTCACAAGTAGATTGTGTGCTAGGGTTGTGAGTGTCTGTGTAGTCCCCCCCATCCATACCTGGAAATCGCTTTCTGATTTGAATTTTCTTTGCAGAAGCTAGCTGTTCTCCTGTACTCCTTCCCCCTCCCCCCCCCAAAATAAACGTTGAATGAGTAAAAGAATCAAACCAAATTGCTTTGGGATAATATGTCCAGGGTTGAATAGAAAAGCCTCCAAGAAGGCAGGCAGGTCTAGGGTGAGGTGGATGGTAACTGTTGGCCCCGTCCAGGCTGGTGGTTCTCAGGTTGCCCCAGTGAAGGGGGCTCAGGTCCTCTCCCTTCATACTCTGGCCTCCGTGCACCCCACTTTACTTCCGGGGCTCTTCCATTTTCTCAATGGTCTTGTTGGAGTCCTCAGGACTCTGGTCCCCGGGGTTCATATAGGACTTGTCAATGGCGTGCAAAGCCTCCTTGATGTAATTCTGCACTGCAAACACTGCGGCACAGATGGCCTGGCTGCCAAAGCCGTGAGTTATCAGACTGAAATGAGACAGGCAGTTTTGTATGTTCGTCTCCAAGACTGGAGTGGGCCTGTTGTTCCCATTGGGTGTTCGATCTTGAATCAGAAGGTCTGTGAATTTTTGCACACTTGCTGTATTCCTTTACACTCACTAGAGAAGCCTGTCCTTGACGTAAAATTAAAAGCTATCGACCTTTTCCAGTTGCTAAAGGGCCTGTCTCATGCAATTCTCAGAAGGAACTAGTAGCAGCAATAGAAACACATGGCACAGTAACAATGGATTGAGGAAAGTACTGGACCAAAAAGAAAGCAAAAGCTTCAATGGGAGATGCTGTGGCATCTAAACAAATGCTCTTCTGGGATAGCTATGCCTTGATTCCCAAAACAAAGGGATGAGTTACCTTGCAAGGGAAACAGGTTTGTAGATGGGATTGTTTCTATGGAGGTGAAGAAATTACTGTGTATGAACAAGGTGGTCTAGAAATAATAAAATGTCTCTTCAGAAGAGGAAGCAGTGTGGACAGAGCAGAGCACAGACGACGACAGACGTAGAATTCCGAAGGCATGGAGCCACCAGGCGAGGAGTGAAGACAGCTTTAAGGTGGAGATGGCAGGAAAATGAGTCTTCCCTACAGTCCTGCCAACTCTCTCAACTCATGACCTCGCAAGCACACGATCAGAAATTGATATTGTGTCGTACCGCTCTGTGGGCAGTGATATATTACATTAACAAAGCAAATTGATGCAGGACTCTGCGTATCTTTAAGGAACTCATTTGTCATGCAGGCTGAGCCCCTGAGTTTGCTTGCCTGATGGAAAGAGAGAACCACCTCCTGAAGTATGTCCATTGACCTTCTCACAGATGCTATGCTACACGTGCTTGTACTTAAAATATTCAATATGCACGCACATACAATAATATGTAACATTAAAGTTTAAAAAGAAGCAAATTGTGAGACTTGACGCAGTAAAGTAGGAAATCCCTTGTCATTCATACAGTAACACAAATTGGTTGATGTATATGGAGATAATTGGATATGCTTGGAAAATTTTCCAGAAGGACTTAACTGCTGTAGAGTCAGACTTGAAACCATCTTGGGAAAAGTTTTATTTCATCCTTCACCCTCTGTGATACTGGATTTAGCCATTCACTCACTTGAGATGGTCAGCCCAAGCTGCTGTATAGCAAGGATGACCCTGAGCCTCTTATCCTCTGGAGTGACGGTGTTTTAGGCATGTACCACCATGCCTAGTTTCCTACCATACTGGTAACGGCAAGCAGTCTACCAGCTGAGTGACACTGCCAGACCTGAATTACTTTTTTTTAAGTTAATTATTAGTGTATATCATTTTACATAATTTTTGAGCATGTTCCAAAAAGGATGAAACTTGAACCAATTCATATCTAGTCACTTCTCAGAATATCTTCTCCCTCCACTAGTGGGTCACATGGTTCTGCCTTGGGAAAGTCTGGGTTTGAGAAAGGAATGTATGGATGATTTGTTTATACCAAAGTTCTATAAAAAGACAGCCGTGTCTTCCACTCTGACACAGAAACATGAAGCATAAAACCACATAGAAGACCTAGCTATGGTTTTCACAATTTTTCAGATAAGTTTTAGTTCAAATAATAAAAAAAATCATTAAATAACAGTGTTCTGTTACACTTAGAAAAGATAATAGCATTGAGACAATTTTTGTACTTCTGCCTGGTAGTGTTCATTTTTTCTTAGAAAAGGGTTGAAGTCAGGAAAGAGAAACGACATGAAGATTCATGAGTAATAGCCCAAAGACACAGACAGAGTTAGGAGAAACGTCGTAATTGAGCACCTTGTGTTTTGTTTCAGTGGTGAGGGAGTGGAACGTGAAGGGGCACGGATGTGGTTGTTGAGCAAGCAGCATATTTTGCCTGATGCAAAACACCCAGCCCACAAGCATCAGCAGTGTCAGCAGCGTCAGCACGTCCATTTCATTACAAAATGACGCCCCTGACGACACTCGCTGCAGTCACTGCCAAGAGGATCAGGGTGAAATCAACAAGGCTTCCGTGTTTGGGGAAATAAAATAATTTACAAATGTATTGCTTGCTTCCTGTGATGGTGGACAGTTCTTTCCTTCTTTCTCGAACAGACTATTCTGATCATGGAATTGGCGTTTCTCGGAAGCCACATTGCTACATCCTCACCTTTGTTTGGATTCCGTACTTGGTTCTACACAGCACATTATATATGATAGCGCACGACTCCAGTCTCATTTGGAACAATCATGCTTATACAAATCCATCAACTGACTACCTGTGGTCCCTAAACACCATTTAAAAAAAAATCTCAAAGCCTAATTGATATTGCTAAAGAACAAAGAGTTTTTGCTTTGTATACATTTAAACACTCTTTTGCTAGACAAAAACCTCATATCTTATAAAATGCTGGCTTATTTCTGAAACATAGGGAACACATTTAAATAAAAGGCATTTGTGCTTCAGTGCTCATTCACAGAATTTAAATGCAAAAGTGATCTCTTGGAAACTTACAGAAGGCAGCCCAAAGAAGGAATATCTTGAGTTTCCCCGTCAACATTAACCTGTCCACATTCCCCTCGGTTTCATTGGAAACTGACTGCACAGAAAGCTCTAACACAGCTCTTCCTTGTTGTTGGACAGTAACAGGATCTGAAAATGTTAACAAGGGTTTTATAAAGAGTGTTTGATCAGAAAACAATACACCATCTTCTCCCTTTTCCAGGCGAATTCAAGGAAAAGCAAATAAAGACCCTGGGACAGGACTCACTGGAGGTGGGGGGGGAGGCTTTGAAGCAACTGGCTTTCTGGACCAGGGTTTGCAGAGCAGTCACCTGTGATTTTGCCCAGGTTAAGGTATGTTGTCCTCAACCACGCCAGAGCTGGTTCTTTATTTGTAACACAGCATAGCATTTAGACTAGCACCATCAGACTCAAGGACCGCAGCAGATGCCAGCAGGACACACTCTGGGCTTCTGTCCAGTGAGTAGGTTGTGGCTGGTTACCCTGTGAGATGACTGGGATGTGACCTTGCCTCACTGTGGTAACCATCCCACCCAGTGTGCCCCACAATACATGGGATGCTCTAGACGCACAGAACAGACTTCCTTTTTAAAACTGTAACGGTTCTCTTTAACAGTATCAATGAAATCACAGAATATTTAACAATAGCCATATATAACAGTAGCCATGAAGTAATTCTGAAATAGTGGAAATTTTTTTTTTAAACAAACAACAACAAAAAACATTGTTCCGGATTTAATTGCTAACTTCTGTCATTCTTACTGACAGAAATGCATCTTTTTTTTCCCTCCATATTTTTTATTTTATTTATTTATTTATTTATTTATTTATTTATTTATTTATTTTTGTTTTTCGAGACAGGGTTTCTCTGTGGCTTTGGAGCCTGTCCTGGAACTCGCTCTGTAGACCAGTTTTTTTTTTAATTTATTTATTCATTAAGGATTTCTGCCTCCTCCCCGCCACCGCCTCCCACTTCCCTCCCCCTCCCCCATCAAGTCCCTCTCCAGAAATGCATCTTAATGCAACACTCTGTAAAGGCTGCTGCTGTTTTCCTGCCCTGCCATCTTTAAACAAGATGATAATGGTGGCAACAGCTATTTGGGGAAAGGTAACACTATGCTATCTGTGTTGTACTCCCTACGTGTAATTAAGAATCAAATATCATCAAGTGGGGTTGACAGAAATTTCCATCCAAAGAAATTAATGAGCATTCGATGTTGGATACAGTGGCTTCCATTCACCCTTGTTTCATCCTTCATCTTCCTTCCCGTAGGACTGCAGTGTTGAAGATCCACATAAGGTATCATATGATCTTTCTAATGGCTCTCACAAATCGCTAGACAACCACAGCTTAAAGAAAGAGCAGGTATCACTATGTCCTAGACATAGTCAGCCAATTTTCTCAGGGTGAGAGTTCCACTATCCTATGTGAGAAGAAGGGAAAAAAATCAAGGTGACAGAGCTCCAAATGGGCAGTCTTTAATGAAAGACGTCTGGCTTTACAATCTGAGAAAGGCTTTGAAATTATGTATCGTTTGTTTTGCTCTTAGACCTTCGTCTTTGAAACTTTTAGAAACTGATTGCTCCTATTGTACGATATATAATTCAGCTTATTAAATACAAAATTTAGTTATATTTCAATCTTCGAATAAAAGCTTTAGCTATGTATTCATTTTTGTGTGTTATCAATGCAGCTTTTCTCATGTCTTTTACATAGAAAATATGTGAAGCACCAGAGATGCCTGACCGGTGCCTGCTGCCATGAGCTTCATTTTCCAATCAACGCAGACAGGAGAAAACCCTGTGTTGTTATCATGGCAGTTCTCTCCAGTAGAGGCTACATTAGATCCTTTGGATGCTGAAGCTATATGACTAAGAGTAGTGAAAAATTCTGTTTACATATCTGTTTCTCAGAACAGTTCCAAGGTGAGTTTTTTGATTCCAGTATATTACACACACAGTCTGGCAAACATGAATTTCTGTTATCACAACTTACTAAACGCGATGAGCTCCCTACCAATCAACCCAGATTTCAGTTGCCATAGTATGTTAACAATAAGTGATTGTGTAAAGGGTAAATGACTCTGCTGGATCTTTAGCTCAGAACTACTATCAAGCAGCAGCTGTACATCATAGACAGTCGTTAATCATGCCTGCTAATCAAAGTCTACAGGTTATTGGTCTAGATATCTGTTATTCAGTTCTTGCTCGGACAGCAAAGAAAGCAACTGTATTGCCTCTTTGTCTCTCAATGAAAAACATATGATAGAGAAAGAAGGCAGAGGACAACCCTCAGATCCGAGTTGATGTCACACCCCAGTTACCTCAGCAACCATAACTCTGAGGCAGCAGGATCTTGAGTTTGAGATCAGCATATGCAACAAAATAAGAGCATCCCTCAGAAAGAGAAGACGAGGAGGGAGAAGCAGGCACAGCCAGAAGTCATGGAGTGCACCTGTAATCCCAGCTCTCCTCGAAAAATACAGGCACAGAGACAAAAAAAATGTTTTTTTATTGCCCTACACATATATAACTAACAGGAAAATACCCTAACTTTTTGACAGAAAGATTAAAGATCACAGGACAATTGTATTTTTTCTCATCGGTTATTATTTTCACTTCTGTACTGCTCAAGGTCAAACCCAGGAGGATGCACAAACAGGAACTCTACCCCAGAGTTCTACCTTCAGTCCATCTATCAAAAGCCCTGGTGTGGGTATCCCTTCATGCTGCACCATCATTGAAGCAGAAACCCTGGATTTTTATATTTCATTTTCTTCCTGCATGGGAGAGTTGATCCAGGTATTGTTTTAAGCATTGATAATCAGACTCAAAAATTATATTCCAATGTTATGGCTGAACAGTCATGATGCTCCTTGGTACTTCAGATTATCCAGAGGTATTACACTGGATAATCTTATTTTAATTGGCATGATAAAATGAATGAACCATAGAAGAACATAACATACCATTTTCAAGTAATTTCTCTCCTCCTAAGGACCCAATTCGTCAGGCCTCATGTTATTCTTAGCTGTTATCAGATTCACAACCAAGTCCAACTGCCTCAGCTGAGAACCATGCTCTCTAAAAGAAACTGAAACCAAAGGAGTTCACACATCATTGCAGGATGTGTTAGAATCTTTCCTGAGCTTCCTAGTGATGTGATGTTCTGAGAAAATCAGAATAATACATATCTAGGTAGTGGGACAGGATGATTTTGACTTTACTGAGAAAGAGAGAGAGAGAGAGAGAGAGAGAGAGAGAGAGAGAGAGAGAGAGAGAGAGAGAGAGAGGTGTTCACGTAGAAGCCAAAGGATGACTTCAGCTGTCAATCCTCAGGTGCACGTTGGTTTTTGAGACCAGGTATCTTCTAGGCTTGGGCATTGCCAAGCAGAACAGGCTTTTACCAGTGCGTTCCAGGAATCACCTGACTCCCTGTCTGCTGTGCTGGGATTACAAGAAAGAACTGCCACACCCACCTTTTTAAAGAATGCACATATGCTTATGTAGGCTTTGAGAGATGGGATTCAGATCCTCATACTTGCAAGGCAAACACTTTGCCAACTGAGTTATCACCCCAGGCTAGGGTTGGGAATTGGATTCCAGGGTCTTCAGTACTGTAGGCAAGAATTCTATCACTCAGCCATATACTAACCCTGATTTTGATTTTTTTTTTTAAAACGTAGTACTATTAAATAAAAACAATTTCACTTAAAAAGGATAATCTTTTTTTATAACATAGCATGGCTGGAATATACATTTTTATCACATCAATTCATTTTTTTTCTTTCTGTTCATCAATTAACCATGTTCCCTGTCTCACTTCCCCAGCGCCAGAACAGAGTATGTTATCCAGTAAAACAGAAATAAACTAATCTCTAGTTTCTTCTCATTTCCATTTCCTTTCTTTTAGTCTTCATAAGACAAAGCAAAGGGTATTTTTTTTTCCTCTTGCAATCCAGCTTCTGGCATTTCCACAGATAGACCACTGATCACTGTTTTATTGAAGCTGTAACATTTATTTGCTTGACTCTGAATGCATGTTTAGATGAGCAGCCTTGGAAAAGATTACATACAAACCAATTTGCAGTAGCAATTTGGCAGTGGAGGTCGCATGCTTTAACTTACGTGCCTTGTGGCTCCTCGCTCTTGTCTGAGTGGTCAGGAATGAGTTGTGCCAGATGGCGGTCACATACACAAGTAAACAAGGCCAGTCCAGCACAACAAAGCACAGAATTGCTTATGAAAGAATATTCAGAATGAATCCAACCATGCAGCTTCTGTGTTTCCAAAAACAGTCTCTGGGAAGAGTACAAGGTTTCGGGTTCATTTAGTGTGAATTAAAGTTGTTTTGCATCCCCCCCCCGCCCGACTTCCACCCCTCAGCATGGTACATATTCTTACACAGTCTTACCTAATCAAACATAAATAAAATGTAAAGAATGGTATTTTAAATATTTAGCTTTTACTATTTTTAGTCTTAAGTGTGTATGTGTGTCTGTGTGAGTGAATGCCATGTGTGTGCCGGTCATGGAGATCAGAACTGTCTGTCAGGGCTGAGAGTTACAGGCAGCTGTGGTTGCCCAATATGTGTGCTGGGACCTGAACTCATGTCCTCTGGAAGAACAATGGTGCTCTTAAGCAATCACCTCTCCCCCACCTCTGAATTGTTCTTTAGCAAATCTCTTTAGTGCTAAATATCTCCAGAACTGGAGAACAAAGGATATTTTTGATTAAGCTATTAAACAACAGCCGATGAAAATTATAATGTAAAAATTAAAAATGTGTAGGTGATATATATGCCTTAAATATATTCTCTAGTTTTATAAATCAAAATGAAGTCAGCTGAGGTGTAGCTCAGTAGTAGGACAGTGGGTGTTTAGGATGTGTCAGACCTTGGGCTCAATTCCACACACACACACACACACACACACACACACACACACACACACACACACACCACATGGGAGTAACTGGAAGCCCTTGCTTGTGAACCTCCTTTTGCTACCAATAGCTTACATCTTAAATTAGGGCTCTTAGACGCAGGACATTGAGCAGTGATTAGATTGTAGCTTTTATCCTAACTTGGCCACTAGTTAGAGTTTCTACAAGAAAAGGAAATGGATAATTCTTTCCCCAGGACCTACTCTGTGCCTTGCACTATTTGACCCTGGCATCTCCTTTAGTCTTTACCATAAGAGGAGTGCCCTTGTCTTCATATTGCAGCCAGCACTCAGACAGGGCTTCCCAAGGCCCGAGAGCAGTTAGAGAGGGGTAAACACAGAAATAAAACTCTGATGTATTGTGAGCAGATGTTCAAGAACAAAGGATAACAGGGTAAAAACATGATTTGATTCAAAAGGGCTGCAGCAAAGAAAGACACGTTTTCATTTAAAACTGCGTTCAATTTTGGATACAGTGTGCATAGCCAAGGAACAGGGCAGGGATGCCGTAACTGGAGAATCACGAAGTGCAGCATGGGGAAGTAGGCGTGGTTAGGAGCCCTAGTGGGATTCCTGCTGCAAGCTGTCAGGCTGTTGAGACCCCTGTAAGGCAGAGGAGATGAACCCATAAGACATCAGGTCCTCTGGGTTTCGGGATAAGCAGATGGCAAGGTTCTTGCTACAACAGTAAAATTTTCTAGTTTACTAGGAAGTACACTGAAGGCACACCAAGGAGCTTAGAGGCTTCAGGAGAAGCCGAGTTGAGCCAACAACTTTGTCAGTGATGCCTTTCCCATACATTTAACCTAAGCTTTGGTATTCTTTTTCTTTTTTTCTTTTTTCTTTCTTTCTTTCTTTCTTTCTTTCTTTTTTTTTTTTTTTTTGATTTTTCGAGACAGGGTTTCTCCGTAGCTTTTGGTTCCTTTCCTGGAACTAGCTCTTGTAGACCAGGCTGGTCTCGAATTTACAGAGATCTGCCTGCCTCTGCCTCCCGAGTGCTGGGATTAAAGGTGTGTGTCACCACTGCCCGGCTAAGCTTTGCTATTCTACAAATAGTCTGCAGTGCATCTTTCCTACCAATTTCAAGTGCAAATATAGAGCTTCCTTCTCTTCTTTTCTCACTCATGCTGCTTTTACCAGTTACCAATATTTTATGACCAGTCTAACATCACTGAGTCTAATGCTTTCATTTTATTCTAAGCAAAACAAATACTTATTAACTTTTCTTAAATATTAATGAGAGGGTTGACTGAGGTAATCAACAGAAATCTGTTTTTCAAGTTTAAGGGAGATATACAACCTGAGGGCCACAGTCATGTTTGTATTACAAAACCTTTTGAAATACACTTGGCAAATGTAGAAATGAAGCCAGTGGAGTATCCTTCCCTCTGTATCAGGAAAATCCAGCAAACTGACCTTACATATAGTAAGAAGGATGCTACCTGTTCACAGTGTAAGACAGTTCTCTGCTGACAATGAAGCAAGAGATGCAGTAGGAGAGGGTGGAAGAATAAATGTTTACTTTAGAAAACTTGAAAGTGGGATGTCTTCCTCTTTGGGGCTTATGCAACTCTTCAGAAAGCTAAATACGTCCCTTTGTAGGCTGCAGCTCAGAACTGTCTTTCCCAAGGATAGCTGGAAATGCTTACTGGGAATGAGTCACCTCCGAGGAGAGGAACTGGACCCACTGTCTGGGAAGGTGGGAACCTGCCTTCTGTCCTCCCTGACTTACAGCCATCACTTCTAACCAGAAAGATGGGAGGCTAATCTTCCCTTGGATAAAGATGGTCACTCCAGTTAGAACCAAAGTCACAAATGGTTTTGTCCATTCATTTTTGCCTGGTGAGTGATTGTTTCTTCTTTTTCTCTTTATTCATGTGTGTGTGCATGTGTGTATGTGTGCATGTGTGTATATGCGGAGGGCAGAGGATGACTGGCAGGGATGCCTTCTCTGATTCCATCGTGTGGGCTCCAGGGACAAGCTCAGGCTGTCAGATTTGCCTCCAAACTCAGCCATATCACTGACCCGATTCTTATAAATAAATAAATGTATGCTTTGCATGTGGGGGCCGGGGCAAGAGTGCATGCTATCACTGTCTTGTTCCTACCAGCCATTACTTTCCTTTCTTCTTTTTTTTTTTTTACTTTCATCTTCCCATGCTCAACACATCCCATTCACACACATCAGAACTCCATAGAAAATTTGGATTTTTTTTTCTTAAAAGTCAAACCCTACATGTCTTTAATGCTGAAAGAGATTTCAGCTATCCCATTCCAAGTGTGTTTCTTTGGCCCACTTTAGAGTTGGTGATTCAGGGTGGAAATAGACTTCTGCAAACACAGGGACTTTGAAAAGTTGTCCTTTCATGAAAAAAATTTATAGCTATGCCTCTAGTTAGTTAAAACAAACAAACAAAGAAACAAACAAATAAAAAACAAGGTGAGTGAGGGCAAATAGACCTTTCTTGTCCAGTAACGCCCTTTGGGTTTAGGAGAGATCTGTCTAGAAGTCTTGGGGTTTCACACCTCTTCCACACAGACTGATACAGACAATTGTTAGATGAATATCTACAATAATGACAACCAGAAGTCTCTTTTTCTTTACAGAGGCCCTCAACAGTGCTTGCGTCCCCATCGTTTACCTCCCCGTAGATAAAAAGTATGAGCTGATGAATGATATGAATTGAACTCCCACGATGTTTCTCCAGTGCTCTGTCCCCTTTCTGCCTCTGCACATTAATAAATACATTTGCCTTTTTTTCCTGTTTGATTTTTGTCAGTTTATTGTGAGACCACAGGGAAATTACTTTTTGCCCCAAGAGAGTAATGCAGTATGAATTTCTCCTAGGAGTGAGTCTTCCCAAATGCCCACCACTGAAATGGGCATCGTTTCTCAGCTTTGTACTTATGTCTCCTCTTGGTATTCACAGCTCAGGTCTTACGAGGACTTCTGACCCCTGAAGACTATTTTCTCCCATTTGTGGAACATAATTAGAAGAGCAATAATAATAATGTTAAAAATAAACCCAAAATCTCCTAGTTCTGGAAACCACCACATAAAGGTCAACGATAGAAACTAACCTTATTATTAAACAAACATTACATGAGAATGTAATACATATCACAGGCAGGGAGCAAAGAGATTGCCCACATAGGCAGAAAGCTCTTCTCTACAGTCAAGTAGGTACAAGCCAATACACACGTGCTCTCAAAAGAAACAGTAATCTGGCTAGTGAGACGACTTGAGGAGGTGAAAGGGATTGCTGATGAGCCTGGCATCATGAATTTGACCACCCAGAACGTACACAGAGGTGGAGGAAGAGAACCCACAGAGAGGTGGATGCACAGAATCGGAACCCACAGAGAGGTGGAGGGAGAGAATCAGATCCACACAGAAGTGGAGAGAAAGAATCAGATCCACAAAGTTATTTTCTCACCTAGGCTTGTGTCCCAGTCAGTTTGCCACCTTCTGTGGATTGGCAGGTGACCTTGAGTTTATGATCCTTCTACTTGTACCTTCTGACTGCTGGGGCTTCAGGAATGACCCATCAGAGCTGGTGCTGATCAAACCCAGGCTTCACTACATCACAGCCTCTTCCTTTTTCTTTAGGAATTTCCAATTCATTATTTATTTCATAGAAACAACTAAACTATGAGAAGTCATTGAGTATAATCTTTAAAAAAATATTAAAGCTCAGGGCCTGGAGAGATGCCTCAGTGGATAACAGAGTTGGCTGCTCTTCTAGAGGACCAGAGTACGGTTGCCAAAGCCCACGAGTTGTCACTCCAGCTCCAAGGGACTCAGCACCCTCTTCTGGCCTTCAGACACAGGGCACAAGCTCACAAAGACATAAGCAAATACATAAATAAGAATAGAATATATAACCATTAGAGAAATGCAAATCAAAACAACTCTGAGATTCCATCTTACACCAGTAAGAACAGCCAACTTCAAAAACACCAATGACAACTTATGCTGGAGAGGTTGTGGGGTAAAGGGAACATTTTTCTGTTGCTGGTGGGAGTACAAACTGGTACAGCTGCTTTGGGTGTCAGTTTGGCGATTTCTCAGAAAATTAGGAAACAACCTACCTCAAGACCCAGCAATACCACTTTTGGGTATATGCCCAAAGGATGCTCAATCATACCACAAGGACATGTGCTCAGCTATGTTAATAGCAGCATTATTTGTCATACCCAGAACCTGGAAACAACCTAAATGCTACTGAAGAATGAATAAGGAAAATGTAATACACAGTGGAGTAGTACTACGCAGCAGATAAAAAGAATGACATCTTAAAATTTGTGGGCAAATGGATGAATCTGGAAAACATCATATTGAGTGAGGTTACCCAGACCCAGAAAGACAAATATCATATGTACTCACTCATAAGTGGCTTTTAGACATAAAACAAAGAAAAGACAGCCTACAATTTACAATTCCGGAGAACCTAGACAACAAAGAGGACCCTAAGAGAGACATACATGGATCTAATCTATATGGAAAGTAGAAAAAGACAAGATCTCCTGAGTAAACTGGGAGTGTGAGGATCATGGGAAAGGGTAGAAGGGAAGAGGGAAGAAAGGGAGGAGAGTGGAGAAAAATATATAGCTCAATAAAAACAATTTTTAAAAAAGAATAAAATAAAACTTTAAAAAAATTAAAACTCACTATATAACTAGGGCACATTTTGTGGTGTTACTGAGTTAAGGCCAGCACTGAAAATTTAGATTGTTTTCCCCAGTCCCATTTGAGAGTTTAGAGAAGAGGAGACCTTTGATCGATGGTGAGATGAGGCTGTGACGCAGGTTGGTTCTGAGTTAGCATATGGCAAGAGCACAATTCAAGGCTTCTGGTTAATGGGGATTAACAAAGCCAGCTGGAACCTCTGTCAGTCATTCAGAAAGAGACATCTGCAGGGGGAGCTTTAAAAGCTTTTTTGCTGTTGATTCCTGGATTTTTGCATTTCACCTGTCTTAAAGGAAATGGATTTCCCATTAATCCTTGAGGAATAAAATTGGCATATGCCTTTCCTGGAATTACATGAATGAGTTTTCATCGAATCTAAAGCTTATGCAAGCATTTCCCAAGGTATACAATAAATAAACATGTTCTTTTCTGCGGAGGTCAATTGTTTTCCTGCAAGTTTAGTCTTCAAAGTAAGACACCAAACTATCTACCCCTGTAATCAGTGTGGCCTGTCAGACCTGAAACTCCTACCCATCAATGCCTACCATAGCATAGCATAGCTTTGCTAGTCTCCTGACTTCATTAGCTTGGTCTTCTTAGGAGTTTCCTGTCTCAACACGATTTGACTTGGTGATAGACACCATGCAAAAGGCCAGTGCACTGTTCAACGGACACTGTCAGCATTTAGGTGAGCCTCCATCTAAAAATCTGTGCCGTCTCTCTTTCCTCCAGTCTAGGACCCTTCTGCCATGGTCCAACCTCATCCCAATCTCATCCACTTCTTTACAAGCCTTCCTGTAAACAAAACTTCTCAGTTTTCAATTCAGTTATTGTTGTGACTGACTTGATCACACTCTATTGGGAGGATCTTGGAAGGACATTGAAACTTTGGGCTAGAAAAGTCATTGAATGTTCAAAGTTTGGTAGGTTTTTCTGTGGGAGCTTGGAAGACAATGATGAGAGCAATGCAGATGATGGGCAGCCTAGCCCTTAACAGAAGCCATGGGTCTTCATCTTTTTGAAGGCGACTAGTCACTTTCTTAACCACTGTTAGTCTCCTCTTGGCCCCAAGTTTTCCACCTCTTGCTCAAAATTAATGCTTGAGTACCATTTGCCTCAGTTTTACTTTCTTAGTGGGGAAAGGAGACAAGAGAAGCAAGGGAAGAGATGGTAAAAACAAACAAACAAACAAACAAACAACAACAATCAAAACCCTGCTGATTACAAGACCATTATTCCAGGGAGGCATGTCAGCTTGACGGTTTGCCTTGCCATTAAACTGACTGAGGCCGGGATCATTGCCTTGAATAACAAGGTGCATAAATTAAATCCACTTGTGGTCACCTTAAAACCAGCTTGTCAAGTAAAGAACATGCACAAAAAAACATCTACTCCCAGGAGGAGCCCTCTGAAATCTCAAGTTCAAAATCCTCCAGAATGAATAAAACAACCTCTTCACCAAAAGTCACACAAGAGGCATGAACAAAGAGACTCCCATACCTTCCCTTTTTCCACATTTGTTCAGCTTCCTCTCTTTTCCACACTTTTAATTCCCCTAATAAACCCCCAATCAGGAAGACAGAGTTAAAACATTACTTTTCCCTTGATGGCTTCCATCAACAAGTTTTCTTTCTGTTAAAATTAGATGCCATATTGTTGACTTCTCTGTTCCTTTGGTCTGGCAGACTTTGTGTTGAGTCCCAAGTATATTTTACAAACAGAGTTTGGGGGTGTTATCAGCAGTTAACAATTGTCAGAGATGGGAGTGGCATCAGTGATGTTGTCAGTGGTAGGTTGTCCATGCTCTGGTAAATACCCTCCCTTACTTGTGCAAGCAATTCTAATTAGTAGAAGAGGAACTAACTTGAAAGACAGGACTCAGCAAGAGGAAATAGGAGAATAGAAAACAATGGTGTGTTCCCGATAGAACATCCCCATTGTCTCAGTGTGTAGGTGCACCCCTCGTGGTCCTGAGTTCCTTGCTCGTGCTCTCTCTTCCTCTGCTCCTGATTTGGACCTTGTGATTTCAGTCTGGTGCTCCAAAGTGAGTCTCTGTCTCCTTTCATCGCCTGATGAAGGTTAATATCCAGGAGGATGACTATATGTTTTTCTTTGGGTTCACCTTCTTATTTAGCTTCTCTAGGATCATGAATTATAGGCTCAATGTCCTTTATTTGTGGCTAGAAACCAATTATGAGTGAGTACATCCAATGTTCATCTTTTTGGGTCTGGGTTACCTCACTCAGGATAGAGTTTTCTATTTCCATCCATTTGCATGCAAAATTCAAGAAGTCATTGTTTTTTACTGCTGAGTAGTATTCTAAGGCCAGCTGGCCTGGGTCTGAAAAAGCATGGGATAAAACCGGACTCACTGAACATAGCGGACAATGAGGACTACTGAGAACTCAAGAACAATGGCACTGGGTTTTGATCCTACTGCACCTACTGGCTTTGTGGGAGCCTAGGCAGTTTGGATGCTCACCTAACTAGACCTGGAAGGAGGTGGGTGGTCCTTTGGATTTCCCACAGGGCAGGGAACCCTGATTGCTTTTCGGGCTGATGAGGGAGGGGGAGTTGATTGGGGGAGGGGGAGGGAAATGGGAGGCCGTGGCGGGGAGGATACAGAAATCTTTAATAAATAAAGAAAAAAGGAAAAAAGAAAACAATGGTTTGAGTACAATTAAAATGCACTATATAGATACATGCAATTGTTAAAAATTTAAAAAGAAAATAGGTTTAGTAAAAGTGGTACATTAGGAAGACAAATAGTAAATCTTTTCATGAAGAAAAGCTCACAATACCAAAATGCCAGTAAGAACCAAATTGTCCAGAAAAAGAAGCACTGGAAACCAAGTAAGTAATAAACATTACTCAAATATTATAAACATATTTTTGAATTTTTGAATAAAATTAGTCTTCAAAATTCTGGTTAAGTGAAACTTCCCTGTCCAAGACTACAGGAAGACTTGAGTCTCCTTCACTCATTAGAAGGTTAGAAAAGGTTTGTGAGGAATGCATATAGGCATGTATCATCTTGACAACTGAGAACTGGATCCACAAAACTCAGACACTGCTGGGGGCTCTCTTACTCCTCCACTTTATAACTAAAGGACTGACTGTTTCATTTCCAGGTCAGAAAATTAATGATGTACAAAATATTTTATTCACAAACTTTCCTTAAAGGTACAGTGTAGGCATCATGTCTCAGTTGGAGACTTAAGAACTTTCATGTTCTATGCCTAGGCCCTCACAATGTTATTTATAAACTTTATATTTCATCAGCCAGCTTTCTTACCTAATCTGTTTGGTTTTGTCAGTATTTCAGTGCATGAAGTGCTATTACACTTACACTCCAGGAAGCTTTCAAAAGTACCTCAAAAATATGCTTAACACTTTTTAATGTGACCAAATGTCATTTCCTGATGATATAAAAGTTCCTGATGACTTTATCATGAAAAATTACATAATTAGGCTTAAAATGAGCCCAGTAAAATTGATACTTTTAAAGTAGATGACAGTACGGCCCCAGGAAGAGAGCAAATTAAGGGCTAAAACTTTGTAGATGAGATTGAACTTTACTCATCAATTTGCTTAGTTATTTTTATTTTATATGCACCAAGTGCATCCCTAGTACCTCTGGAGGCCAGAACAGAGTGCCAGATCCTCTAGGCCTGGAGTTTCAGATATTTCTAAGTGTCCAAGTAGGTACTAGACACTGGTCCTCTTCAGGAACATTAAGTGCTCGTAATTCTCCTACTTCAAGTTTTTAAAACGTGTACTTTCTATATTTCTCTACAATCTCAAGGATGGTTCCTTCTAAATAATGCAAGATTAAAATAAAGAAGAAAGGTAATGTATTATTTAGGGTTCCTTGAGGAACAGAATTAATAGGATGAATCTCTCTAACATGAATACCCCCTTTCTCTCCCTATCTCTCCGTCTCCCCCTCCCCCCCGCCGAATGACTCATAGTCTGTGGTCCAGCTAGTCCAACAATGGTTGTCTACCAATGGAAGGTCCCAGAATCTAGTAGTTGTTCAGTCCATGAGGCTGGATGTCTCAGCTGGACTTAAGTACATTCCAGAATCTCAACAAAATAGGCTCTAATGCCAGTAGGAGAATAGACTTGCCAGGGAGAGTAAGGGCAAGAAGGCAAAAAGAGCAAGCTTCCTTCTTCCACGTCCTTTATATAGGCTGCCAGCAGAAGGTGTGGTCCAGATTCAAGGTGTATCTTCCCACCTCAAAACATCCACGTTCAAAGTAAGACTTCTCACTTCAAATTATCTAATTAGACAAACCCCTCACAGGTATACCCATACACCTGAGTTACAGTTAGTTCCAGATGAGTCAAGCTGATAAACAGAGTCATCACAGGGAAAATGTGGGTTAACGTAACTAAGAGGTGAAAATCCATTCATGCACTAAGATTACCATTACGCAATGAATATTTTCAGACACGAAATCCACCTTAGTACAAGCATATTTAGGTATATATAATTTATTATAGTTCAGCACTGAAAAAAGAGTTGAACTCCAAAGTCCACTTTGAGACTCAAGGTAACTCTTAGCTCTGGAACCTCTTGAAAAAAAATTACAGTCTTCCAATATTCAAGAGCACCAAGTAAATACTTTCATTCCAAAAGAAAGGGCACAGAGAGAAGAGGGGCGACCAAAGGAAGACCAAAACTCAGTAGGACAGAAATTAAATCCTGGGGCCCCATGTCTAGCTTCTGGATATGGTGTGAACGCCAGAATGGCCACCTGTCAAGCTCTGCTTACGGCACTGTCAGACTTCTCTAGCCCTCACACCTTAATTTTTCCAAGTTGTTCCTACAAACTAATTCCAAAGTGTCCTAGTTTGGGTTTTTATTGCTGTGAAGAGACACCATGACCGTGGCAACTCTTACAAATAAAAACATTTAGTTGAAGGGGCTTGCTTACAATTTCAGAGATTCAATCCATTATCATCATGGAGGGGAGCATAGGGGAATGCAGACAGATGTACTGGAGATGAGAATCCTTACATCTCGACTCAGGAGCAACAGGAGGTTGATTGACAGTCACACTGAGGGAAGCTTGAGCAAAAGAGACTTCAAAGTCCACCCCCACAGTGACACACTTCCTTCAACAAGGTCACACCTAATAGTGTCCTAATAGTGCCACTTCCTTTGGGGGCCATTTTCTTTCACAGGGGGACTGAGGACCACTTGATGAGGCTGAATCTAAAGTCACTGCCCCGTTTCTCTAGTACCGGTTTTCTGGGTAGTTATCATCCATCACCTTGACGAATAGCTGGCATGAAGCATTGACGAAAGAAAGGTGCTGTTTAAGCTCAGTGTTTCAGATGTTTTGGCCCAGCATGACAGGTAATCTGTGGCAGAGGAGAGAAGCTGAAGGTACCACAACAGGGAAACAAATTTCTCCAGAGAAAATATGATCTACACAAAGAAACAAAAGGAAGAACCATGGTGAAATCTGCACTGCCTTCAAACATTTAGTTAGTAATGTATGGTGTGTGTGTGTGCATGTGCTTGTGCTTTTATATGGCTAGGCTTGGCAGCATGTGTCTTTTACCTGCTTAGCCATCTTTTTGTCCTTGCTGTCACATTTTTAACAAGGCTGCTTGGCAACCGTGCTTATGCACAATCCCAACTCCTGCCAACAAATGTGACCTTGGTCATCTGGACACGGGCATCTATAACTGGTGAATACAGTGTACATAGATACTCAAGATATACAATGTAGGGTTATTTTACTCAATTTTATGGGCATTTTATTGATTGTATATAATTTTCTTTATCTTCTAGCATCATGTCACTGCTTCTGACAGAAGTTTGCCCACAAAATAATTACTGCTTCCTGGGAATACGTCAATTCTATTTGCTCACTATTGAGCTGTGCCCATCTTTGTCTTCCTTGGAACCCTATTCACAGCTATCTGAACCTATGTCTGCTGGATTGTGATTCCCAAGACCCCAAATAAAGCCCCTTGTTCTTTTATGATTTCACAGTTTGAATTGCGAAATAACATTCTAACGGCGGCCAACCCTTATGCAGATAGTCCTTCTAAATTTACCATAGTTAAAACATCAAATCATTGCTAACAGAATTTTTGTTTTGTTTTCTTTCCAATATGATAGTCATTTGACAAAAAAAAATGTTTATGCTTAGTAAAAAAAAAGTAAGAGATATTCAACTTTGGATTTTCTATTTAAGCTTATCAAAAACGTTAATAGAGCCGTGTGTTGGTGGCGCACCTTTAATCCCAGCACTCAGGAGGCAGAGGCAGGCAGATCTCTGTGAGTTCGAGACCAGCCTGGTCTACAAGAGCTAGTTCCAGGACAGACTCCAAAGCCGCAGAGAAACCCTGTCTCGAAAAACCAAAAAAAAAAAAAAAAAAAAAAACCCCAAAAAACATTAATAGAAATACAGAGTTTATAAAAAGCAAAGGCTTGAGTCCCCAGTCTTCAAATAGCTTGTTTCATCTCTTCAACTCGGTGGGAGAAAGAAAGCTGGCACAGAAAATATTAAAGTCAGTGCAGAGTCTGAAAATGACTCTGTACTGTGTGTGAGGAAAGTGCTTCCAGTGTCTTCACTGCTCAGCCTTGCTGATGACAGATGCAGCTTTCCTCCTGGATCTACGAACTAGCGTGACTGCTCAGATTGTTAAAGAGACTGAACTCATCTGCTTAACTAAGCCTAGTGGGAAGGTTAACGAGACAATGATTAATGATGCTGAGAATCAGTTACATTGTGAGCACTGGTTGCAAGGAAGTAGAATCAAATGCTTTATAACGGAGACATCAAGGGGAGAGAAAAGTTTGCTACAGGATAACACAGATTGAGGGGGAAACGTAGTCCTAAGGAAAACATAGTTAAGATAATAAGAGAGAGCATAGTTTAGAATTTAGCACCGTAGGCAAACTAGATTGACAACTGGTATCTTGCTCTTTACTTATATTCTCCATTAATAATAGTCAACTAATTTGAAATTATCCATGGACCCACCAGGATGTGGAAGTAATCACTTATGGACCTTGATAAGTCATCTCTCTCATCTGACACATAACTCTTTTCATGTTTTAAATGGGCCTGAGCAGATAAAATCCATCATTACTTTTCCACTTCCTGATTTTGAAAAATTGCACATTGTAAATTTTGACAAATTTAATTTGACACTAGCATATTAAAATATTCTTTTTATGCTTCCTGGATCCTGTGTCAACTATTAATAAATGAGTCTCACAAACTAGAACATCTATTTATATCTCTAAGAACATACATGATATGGCTTCAGTTAATACACTCAAAGAATGAAGGCTGAGCAATGAGGAAAGGGTAACTAATTTAACACTAATATTTGGTGCGTAGTGATTATGACATTTATTTGTTTGGTAGCTGTCTTAGTTAGGATCTGGCTTAGCATCTCAGTGGCTGGTACCAACTTCTATCTTGTTAGAATTTCTATTGCTGTGATGAGAGTTAGTTCTGGACCCAAATAAATCGGTATACAATGGTGGCAGAAGCATGAGGCGAAGTCACTCACCACACAGTGGATAAAGCAGGAAAAAGAAGAGATTATGTAGGTGGGTCTCCAGAGAGCTACTTCTTCTGGGTAAGGCACGGTTCCTAAAGTTTTTAGCTCTCACAAAATCTACATGTGAACTTTTGAGGGGCATCTCATTCAGACTATAAAAACACATAATAAACATCACATCTCTACAGTTTAATAGAAAGTTCTAGTTATATTTGAAATAATTAAACCCAAAATACTCATACATTCATCCAAACTGGGGGGTATGTTCTATGTCTTTCATAAGAAAATTATTTGGAACACTGTTGTACCAATATTTTTTGATGTTAATCGACTTTTGTGAAATATTAGCAGGAAGGCATTTTTTCTGAAAAAAATTCCCCATTTTCAAAATGCTACTTGTTATTCTTTTGGTCCCTGCACTAGCCACGCCCACTCCTTTTAACCTCTGACCTCCGCCCTGCCATCGCTCTCTCCCTGTGTTCTCTCCCGGTGTACACACGGGCTTTGCCTCTCTCCTCCTCTCTCTCCC